>NW_015090839.1:10277845-10325294 GCF_001431845.1 Calidris pugnax | reverse complement strand
TTGTTTTTTTTTTTTTTTTTTTTTTTGTGGTTGGACTCGATGATCTCTGAGGTCCCTTCCAACCACCACAATTCTGTGTGATTCTGTGTCTGTGAGAAGAGCTCAGCTCTCAGGAAGCTGTAGGGAGTCATGAGGTCATCCCCTCATCCTCCCTTTCTTCAAACTAGGCAAACCCAAAGTCCTTAGCCACTCCTCATTGGACATGCCTTCCAGCTCTTTCACCAGCTTTGTTGTCCTCGTCTTCAGTTTTAAGATGTGAGAATTTAGTTACAGCAAAATAACTACAACAACTCAACTAATATCAAAGAAAAAAAACCACTAATCCACTGATGCAGGTATTGATTCTCTTAGTAATTTTAAAATTACCTCACATTTTCTATGTATTTTATACATCACTTTTTAAGAACTCTAAATTTAATAAAAGACTCCATAGTTTGGTAAGACTAGTTCAAATGTGTAAGTAGTTTTGAGAGAAAAGTTTTCAAGAGTTCACTCAAACTATCTTAACTTTCTGAACTTGGTGGTTGTTGGCTGCTGACCTTATTATATATGCATGCATATATATTCTATTCTGTGTGTATATATATAAAGGTGTAACTGGAAAGAACATCTATGCTAGATCTCAATAGCTGTGAAGTCATGAAGCTAACTTTACCAGTGATATTTTAAACTGAGAAAGTGAAAAAGCATGCAATTAATATGAGATCAGTTCAGGAACACAATCATGTGCTTAAGTTTGGTATTTTGATACTGCGTATAGATCTAATGATTCTTACGGCTTGATGGAAAGTTTTCAGGCCAGAAAAAAAAAAAAAAAAGAAATGTTTATGCATTATGTTTCAAGACCATACTTTAATTTGCATCCAAGGAATAATTAAAATAGCCTTGATTTGGCTTTGTTGTTACCACCCCACTGTCATCTGACAGCAGCTATATAGGCAGCCACTAGGGTATGCTCATATTTATTGTATTTCTCTAACTAAGTGGGGAATATCTGGCTACATTTAGTGATCGGGAACTTTGGACCCACTGCACGCCCAAATATTTGTTAGTTTAACACATTGGCTTTTAAAAATCTGTCTACCATGGATTTACAGAGCCTGGTCCCAGGTTCTGTATTAAAAATAGGTTAAAGAAGAAGTAAGGTTTCAAAGTATAAATTCCTTGTGGAAGTTGCCTCTGATAATTCTGCTGCTGTGCAACAATTACCCTTACTTTCTTTGACTTTCTACCTTTAGCTGGTGTTCAGAAGTTCTTTAAGGCAAAGGCTATGTCTTTTTTGTTTATTAATAGTGCATTGCCTAGAGCCATTAGGCACTAAAAGCAAGAATTTAAAATGATCACTTTCTCTGGCATAAAAAGATAGTATCTAATCTCATATGTTTGGTTAGAGAAAGTGAATTAAAAATAACATAGAAAGTGTTAGCGTACACTTTAATGACTATTTTCATAACAAAGAGTAAGAGGCTGGATTTGTAAGTGAGGTTAACTAGTCAGAAGACATTAAAAATTGCGCACAGGCATTGAAAGACCTGAATCCTCAATGTTTTGTGATTACAGGTTCCCATCAGCCCAGCAGAAAACCATCAAATTAGATGGACATAGGATATGCTATCTGCTGCAAGTAGTCGTCTTTTTATTAGCTCTGCAACAACCAATCAGTCCCACCACAGTGTGCAACTGTAATGAAAGATAGATTCTTTTTTTTTTTAGAAGAAAACCCCTCCCATTTAAGGAATTTACACAGCCTGTTAGTAAGTAGTAGATATTGTTGTCAATACCATTTTGTTCTTTATTTTTTCGGGTTTCCTTAGAGTTAATTTAGTTTTGAGATTACCAGACTGTCAGGTATGTGAGGCCTGGAAACTGAAGTTTTCCATTTATTCACGGAATGGTTCCACTATGTGTCTGATGTTCCTATCCTGTCATGATTATGTGCTAGAGGCAAGATCTAGTAACGTAAGGGTACATTTTTTTCCCAATAAAAGTCTCTTGTTGAGACTACAAGCAACTACAACAGTCATTATCTATTGTAATGATATCTTTTTAATTTTGCAAACACCCAGCCATTAAAAGAGGACTGAAACAAAAAGTATTCATTTTATATATGTCTGCTAGTGGTTGTCCAGGGGTAAAAACCTTGAGAGAAAGTATTTTAAAATTACATGAGAATTAAAGGGTTTCAATGGCTTGAAATTTTCATAACTAAGAAATTAACTCCCGCTGCAAACAAGGAGGAATGTAGGCTATGCCAACACAGCTTGGGCAGCTTAACTTTAGGCGCTTCAAGACACAGGACATTTAGGTGCACAGATTTCAGAAATCACAAGGGTGGACCTAAACAACCATAAATCTTATAAGTTCTCTGAGGGTTATTATGACAACTCCTTTTTTGACTTCTGGTGGGAGGAGAAGTTCATCCCATTTCTGTGGCTCAGTAGTCTCTGTGCCAGTATTACTTCTCAATTTGGGTACCGTAGAAGCACATTACAATGGCTGAAGACCCCTCCTGTTAATTTGGAGTGGACATTAAAGTGGTTTAAAACTTCTCTGGTATCCACCAGATTGGATTCATTTCACTTCCTTTTGACTATGTTCAATGTGCATTTTATGCCTGCTAAGCATTTGGGTTCTTTCTGTAATCAGTGGA
Organism: Calidris pugnax; assembly: GCF_001431845.1. Classification (NCBI taxonomy): domain Eukaryota; kingdom Metazoa; phylum Chordata; class Aves; order Charadriiformes; family Scolopacidae; genus Calidris; species Calidris pugnax. The sequence goes on along the minus strand of NW_015090839.1, from coordinate 10,322,644 downwards.
GAATAAAATTACTCCAAAGAATAATTCATTCATCTGACTTAGATCCTGCATGGAGAAAGAATGAATTGTTCTCTAGAGATTTGTAGCCCTGCATTTCTGTAGAGGAAGAGCTGACAAATTGCTTAGACAGTTTAAAGTTAAGTGAGATAAATCCTGCCCATCACTCCTGACACATACCCTTGAAAGATAAATTTCAGCTCCTTGAACTCAGTAGGATTCAAGCATCTAAATAATTTTTAGAATTTTGTCATTCATCTTAAAATCTACTAGCTCTTCATTTGTATGAACAACTGCACTTTTTTATCTCACAACGCCACTATGAATTTAAATGCAGTAAACATTGTGAAGCTGACAGTAATCATTGCAATTGAGGTCAGATACCTTGGGTAAAATCTTAATCACTGGCATTAGGAAGCAATAAAAATAACTTTATATCTTTTAGTGATTACTGAATAACAGAAATATGTTGGCTTTTGTTGGTGGCTTCATGCATCGAACCTGTGTGCACTTAAAATATTTGATCCCACTTGGGCCTGAGCAACAGACTCAAGGGTACAGCTGTTTTACCACAGTACATGCCTTGGTAAGGAGGCTGTGCTAATTCAGCCTTTCTTTGTGCCTTTGTAATTATCTTCTAATGATGACTCTTCCCATGACTCATGAGTGAGGACATTGTGTATAGATGATAGATATATATTGAACATTTATTTCTAGACAGCGTGCTACTTCTCATTATTAAATCAATGCTTGAAAATTGACTCGTGAGTGCGCTGGCAGAAATAATTTCCACCTATACAAAGATGTCACCTAAGAGGTAAAGTTCCTATTAAGTCAAAATTTCTTCTGCTGTCCCAGCTATTTTTGTTGAGCAGTAAAAGTCAGGGTCATCTTCATCCAAGGAAAATGGGGGTTTTTTTGTAATGCTGAAAAGAATAAAGAAAATATACATGGTACTCAGGAACTCTTGTTTCTCAGGAGTTAAGACGCAAGTCAGTGTTAGGTTGTAAAGTTTCTCAGTTTTCTCCTCTCCCTGTCATCATTTACTCCTCCGTTACTTGCCATTTTCAATGGAAACCTAGTAACTCATCTTCTTAAGAGACACTTGAATTTTATCTAGGCTGGAAGACAAGAAGATAAGGAACTTGAACCTGGGTCCTCTGTATAACAATTGGGTTGCCTGACATGCAGTCTACCAGCTATTCTCTTTCTTCATTTTCATGGTCACATGGTCATAGCAAAGGCTCTGATTTGTTCTTAAGGTACAACAGGAAAAATAACTGAAATCTTGTAAAATGTCATGGGACAGAAAAATATTTATGGCTAGCTTTAACATTGATTAACTCAAATCATTAAATATTAAGGGGTTAGTTTTTCATTCAATAACTTTCACAACATTATCCTCACAGCATCCTTGAAAACAAACAATACTTTATGTTGCCATTTGTAATATATTATTTTGATGTATTGAATCAAGATTTTTGTTCATTAGGGAAGAGAAATGCTAATTTGAAGTCTGCTCCTGAGCAACAGTGTCTCTAGGAGACACCTGCAGAACACTTAATATATTCCATAAGATGTGCAAGTTTTGTTCTGAATTTAGGTATGCATGTACCTTAGGTATTATTTACTGAATGAAGTCCTACTATTATTAGATCTCATATGAACTTAACATTTGTTTAAAAGAGGACCAGTACATTTCTTACACAAAAGGATACACTTCTATATTTCAAGCTTCAATAAATTTAAATTTAGTTACAAACTAGAAAACATAGTTCCACTTTGAAATAAATGAACTATTGTTAGTTAAAAAAGAATTCATTTATCCTTTCATGTTGTCCCTCTCTGTCTTGGTTAAATCCTTTTTTTGATGTTTTGTACATCCTCTTCATAATCCTAGTGGAATTCCACTGGTACTGCATTCACAGCCACAGCACACTTGCAGAATTCCAAAAGGTCTATTTTCTTCCATTTAATATAGCAAAAAGAAATCTTGCCTGAATACAAAACATATCTGTTTTGATTATGCAAACTGTTGTGTGTAATTTTGCATCTTCTTTTTATATCATCATGTCCATTGAATCCATTTTAAAGGGAAATCATTTCCTAGACTAAAATGTTATCCTAAGAGCAGCTCCACTTTTGCTGACATGATTATGATTAGGAAATGTAGATCACTGCATATGAATACATTAGAAAAGAATTTTTCTGATCTAAACTCTACAAGAGAACAAAATATACCACAAATAAATAATCAAGCAGCTTTTATAAGTTTAAAAATAAGCCATGTATTGCAAAGTTAAAAAAAAAAAAAGTAGCCAGTTTGATCCGAAAAATAACATATCTAATTTACAGCAGAGAGAATCCAACAACATCGTTTTTTAATTGGGTAGTAGAAGTGCTAAGGTGACAGGACTGAGAACAGGTAAATCATCTAGGAATAGAAAAGCTCTAAGACAGAAAGCCAGCTGGTGTAGTGCTTCCTTTGTGTCAGTGATCCATGTTGCATTCTGTAATAGGGACTGTTCAGGCAGTCTGTTGCACAGCTGTTCTTCCTTAGAAACAAACAGCCAGGTCTGTTAGTGGTATCACTCTGCAGGTATTATAATGACAGTAAGGTTTTTTGGTTTTGTTTTGGTTTTTGATTTTCTTTGAAAGTGGTATTTATCTCACTGAGGAGGAACAGCTTCACAGGGATATAAATTAAAGTTGCTTTATGCTGCCGTCCACGTTGGATTAAGTACTTATAATGTGGCTGTAGAGGAAAACTGCGGAGGCTGTCTATTTTGGGGGTTTTTTTGTGTGTGGCTATGATTTTGGCATAGGTGACATATATATAGGTGACATATATATAGGTGACAAAAGTTATCTAATATTGGAAATAATTCATAAAACACCTGCACCTTCATGACTTTATCTGAAGAGTTTCGCTTTCAAAGCCCAAATTTGCTTTCTGCTCCACTTACTGCTGCAATGGTGCAAGGAGAACGAGAATTCCCAAAATGGACATTATAATGCTTTTCAAACTTACCAAGCATATCTAGAAGAATATACACCTAGGATAACTCTTTTTTTTCTGACATTTTCTATGCATAAGATTGATATGGATCATGGATTGCCAGCTATTAGGGCAGGCTTAGTCCAGCAGTCCAAATCTTTTTCTTTTTAAGAAAATTGGCAGTGTTCTACACTCTAAACACTGTAAAGTTATTTTCCTCCAAAGCATAGAATTGAATCATAAAGGTTCATAAATATTTTTAAAGTCACAAATGAACTATGTCACACCACTAATTAGCTGATTATTTTAAAAACAAACACAAAATTAATTATGCCTGCTAGTGAGATTTTTTTTTTTTTTCCCCCCACGTAGCCCTTATGGAAGGAATCTGGAGAAACAAATTGTGACGATGTTGAATAATGGTATTCTGGGACTGGATTGACACTGAAGCAGTCATAGCTGTGTGTAAAATAAATCTTAAAATGATACTGAGATTTTGGTCTATGCTGGGAATGAAACAGGAATGTGTTGAGTTGAAATACAAGGTGACAGGGGTGATACTGGGTTTAAAATTCCCTGGAGGCAGAAATGGCTGAGATGTTATTAGGACTGAAAGGAGTTATGGAGTAGTAGATATTAGGGATGCTATTCACAGCAGTGACTACCAGGGTTTATCCACAACTAGGCAAAGTTGCTGTTTACTGTAACACTTTTTCCTCGGCTTCTCTGTCACAAGTGCAGGCTGGGCAACTATCACAGAATCACAGAATCTTCTAGGTTGGAAGGGACCTTAAAGATCATCTTGTCCAACCGTCAACCTAACTGACAAAAATAGACACCCGCACAACAAACAAGAAGCATCACCATCACTAAACCATACCTCCCAGCACTACATCAACCTGTCTTTTGAACACCTCCAGGGATGGTGCCTCAACCACCTCCCTGGGCAGCCCATTCCCATTCCACTTTGCTGCCTTCCTTTTCCCTTACCACTTCTGGGCAAAAGAAGATGCAAAGTGATCATGTGGCCTCAAAGCCAGACTTCTGTCAGAGACACAGATAAGTAGAAGCCACAGCTCCTTTCATCCAGTGCTCAGTAATGGATGAAATATAGTTGCCATCGTCTAATCCATCTAAATTGGAGGTGTTACAACAAATGGGAAGAGTTGCCAGTACAAGCTGAACCAGGATCACCAGTCCTTACTGTACATTTTTACTCCAGCAGGTATGTCTACCTTATTGAATATCACTTTTGAGTGCTAGAATTTGTGCCACAATACAGACTGGTGTCTGGATCCAAATTCTGGGACTAGGTACTATGCAGGCAGGAAACAATTTCCTAAGACAAATACCAGATCCAGCATGTTTGCAATGCAACTGCAAAACTTCCCTCTCAGTTTCCATCTCCAGGTGATATATGTAGCTGTTCCTGGTTTCACAAAGCTACACCGAAGTACCTCCAAAATACCTCAAGATCCAGACCTAGGAACCAGAATGAATGTCATGACCAAAAAATTCAAAATGTAGGATTTAGCAGGAATCTCAGTTATTATTATAGCAAAATTCTCTGCAAACATTTTAATTAAAACCAGATTGCTGTTTGCAAAAAAGTTGGAGGCTTTGAAGAATCAATTCCATGATCAAAATAGACAGCTGTTAGGTACGCCAACATAAAAAGAAGCCCCTTATTCTGTTGCATTTATTATGATAAATTTTTTGGCAGAAACAGGACAACAAGGATACAATATCTCACATGGTGACAGTGCTAAATTGTCATTAGCCAGATAGGAGAGATCATTACTGTTACTTGCTGAAGTGAGAAATTAGGGATTTAATCCAAAACCAACTAAAGCAGGAAAGATACTATCGTGACCAGCATGTAGTAAAGAATTTAAGGTACAAAGTATCAGATTGACACTGATTATTTTGAAAATTCAACCAAAGCAAGCTATGATATTAGGGAAAATTTGGAGGGTCATGAAGGAAGGGAAGAGAAGGTTGGTTATTTCTTTTTGTTTTAAGAAGTATTGCTTTAAGAGGAAAGTGTTGCTAGTTTAATAGAATGAATTATTTTTCCTTCCTAAGTTGCCTACAAAAGTACATACCACTGTTTTATGCCACCAAGATGATCAGCAAGCAAGTCAAAGGAGAAAACTAAAAATCTGGATCTGTTGTGGGATGTTGATATATAAGGAGAATGTTTGTTCTCAAGAAACTTCTGACAGTTTACAATATTTTATTTTAGCCATTACATGCCAGTGGATTTAGTAAAAATTGAGAGGGGAGTGTATGAGACATTGATCTTTTGTCCATCCCTGGGTATACGCGATTAAAGTTTGTAAAAGATACAATAGGTATCTTCCCTATAGGTCTGCTAAGTTAGTCATACACTCTAAACATTGTTTCTGGTTATGACTCCTACATCTTTTAAACAAATAAGGGTGATCCCATATATGATTGGTACAAATTGTATTGTTTTCATCTCTATTTTTCACCCTTTTACACACGCTTTGTACAATGATTAAGAACTGACCTGGACTGACATGGGAACTATATGAACTGCTTTCTATTAGTCACAAGGTTTTAGTTGCAAATAAAATATATTTGGAACTAAAACTTCTGTGTTTATTAAGTTAACTTCACAGTTGACTGGAGGTAGATAAAGACTACTACTTTTCTCCCTCAATACTTTGGGAATTTTCTTATTATGTTTATCAAAAATTAAATGTTTCTGAGGACAATTTTGATAGATGCTGTCATTTTTCATTTATTGTGTATTTGATTTATTATATTTAATGCCAAATAGAAAGTAAAAAAACCTATAAAAAATCTAATCATCTATAGGTGATTTAATTAGTGCATGTATGTAGAAAATGTAATCTGTAGTAATTATCTATAATTATGTTTTGCTTGCAATTTAAAATAACTTGTCTTTTTCATTAGGGAACAACCCTCTTTTTCACTTTTCACCACTTTCCATAACATTGATTGCTTTTTTGGCAAGAAAGGATTCACCACTTCAACTAGAAGAAAAATCAAGGAATCAGTAGCTGTTTATTCCGTTATTCAGCAACAGAAACACTGAAGATTAAAAGACATTTATATGGAGGTCAGAAGGGGTATTCACTTAACAGCTACCAAATAAAACAACAAGCAATGTAGATTATTAAAGAAAATCCTCCCAATGCTGATATCTATTGCACCATTCACAAGTTTCTGACAGGAAAATGGTAGAATCTTCTGTGTTCAGTTCCTAACATGAAGGTGGTGCTCCTGTTTATGTAACTGCTCTGTGATGGAGACAGCAGTGGAAATAGAATGAAGATATAGCAGAAGAATTAACTTTGACTCATATTCAGGAGACTTACGAGGGACTTGGGAGAATACGCAGTCAGCAGGGCACAAAAGTGGATAGATCTGTGGCTAGAAACTACAGAGGCCAAGCAGAGCTATGTTGGAGCTTTGTGTATATCGGAGCATAATAATGCACTAGCACAGATAGTGAAGAATTACCAAAATTCTGCAAGAAGTCTGTAAAAAAGCATCAAAATATGCAGAGGCCTGCCCAGGAATAGCTATAAAATTTTGCATAAACACTTAGAAATATATATCCCAAATCCTGCATTCACAGATGTGTGGATTGTAGAACATGTTATTGAATTCCTAGAGTAATGGAAATGTAAATAGTTCAGTATTAGAATCAAAACTTGGAATATCAATATTTTCTGTAGGTTTGACTTTGAAATTTTCTATTGAATATATTATTTATGCATTCACATTTCAAACTGAGAAAATCAGAAACATTCTACTTGAATTTACTCCTGTAATAACAGAACTTTTTTTTCCATATAACATCATAATTCTCTCCCCTGAGATACAGCCAGAGTCCTGTACACGAGCATATATCCACAATGGATCACTAAGATCTTTCCAGAGGGAAGTAAAAGCTTTTGAGGCATTTAGCTCATCAGAAAGACATGAACATAAAATAGCTTCCATAAAATAATCTGTTAATAGGAAAATTAAACTAATACCAAAAACAGTTTGAAGAAATAGTTACAACAAATAAAATTATTTCAAAACAAAATAATTTAATTATGTGTTTCCTGATGAGAGACATCAGATATTTAGCGTTTGGTTCTGTTTCTGAAAAATGCATGATTTTCCTTTAAAAAGCTTGATTAAGATGAAAATGTATTTTCTCTCCATCTGACTGGGTTGAAGAGACACTGTGCTCCAATGACCATGTTCTTGACTTCTGCTTGATGTTTGACATGAAGAGAGAAATTGTCGATGGAGTTATAGCGGCACAGTACAGAGTCAGGGATGCAGACGTAAAGATAATAATACAAATGCCATAGGTACAACTTGAGCTTTAATATTAACTGTTCTGGGTATATTATCAAGATAATACAATTAATATCAAAGACAAAAATTTTCTGTTAAACATTGAATGAAAAAAGTTGTGTATAGAAATAATGAATCACATATAATTTACTTTCAAAAATAGTGCAGATCAAAATGAAGTAGGGATGGTATCAGCTGTCTCAGAGATTCAGTAAAACAGGTCAGTCATAGGTATAACAAGAAACTGGGCCCATTAACATCTCTGTGGTTTAACTTACCTGTGTCAAGCCAAGGATCAGCAGTCAATGCGAGAGGCATGTTGAGACCAGATTCATTGCAAAGGATTACAACAACTACACTGAGAAGCTGTATTCAACAGAGTTTTCAGCCACACGTCCATGACCTACACTGGTGGTTCTCCTCCCATTTCTGCCCCTTAGGATCCAAGAGAGTGACCATGGCAGCACACCCCTAACACCAGTTCTTCGCTCTGGTCTCTTTCATAACACAGGCTTTAGATGGTGCTGAGGTTTCCCTTCTTTCCACCACATTCCTTTTTTGCAGTATAAAAGTATGACTGAAGATCCTATGAAGTCCTTTTCTGAATTTGCAACTTTTGCACAGAGGAAACCTCAGGGGGGAAACATGTTCTCAGAATTTGCCTTACTGATGACTAATTCTTGGGCAACAGGCAGAGACAACTGATACCATATATAAGTAAACACAGCTTGAAATGTAACTCAGTTGTTTTAATTGGTTGAGGTGTCACTTTTCCAATATTAAGTAGCAGACTATTTCATCTGATGCTAATTCTATTAGTTCATATTTTATGCAGACAACAGATCTTATTTGTGTGATTGCTAAAAAAGTGTTATATTCTTGCAGTTGGAATTTAAGGAAAAGAGGAAACCTGATTTTGGAAGATGTAGGAGACAATTAAAAACATTTGGAATAAAGACAGACATGATCTGTTAAAGTTGCAGTGGAGTGTTTCAAATTGACATCCATAGCTCTGGATATGGGATTGAGAGCCATGTTAAATAATATTGCTCCTGAACTGATGGCTTCAATCATTGTAGAAAAGGCTGATGCATGAAATTCACATTGGAAACATTTAATATGCTATTTTAAACAATTAATTCAAATTTTTCACTTTCTTCAGTTAAGACATCTTGTGAAATCCAGAACCTCAATTCAGTAAGGGTTAGAAATTTCATTTTCATTTGTAGCCTGAATTTACTCATTGCTAGTTTGTATCTGAATGCTCTTTTGCCAACATGGGTTAAATATTTCATCCTTTCTCTTGATACCTGACTGAAGACTATAGTGATAGAGATTATCCTCCCTTTAACTTTCATCCCGTTAGATTAGACAAACCAGCAAGATCTTTCAACTCTCTTTAGACAAGATTGGTTCACCAATCACTTGTTTATCCCTCTAGCCTCTCCTTGCTCCTTTTCAGTTTGAATTTACCTTTTCTGAATATTGGTGTCCAGAATTATAAATGTGTTTCACATGAGATTTTCTACATATGCATTCTCATGCTAATTGCACTGCACAAGTATAAAACCAGAGGAAATGAGGTCCGATTCATGTCCTACGTTGGGTGACAGAGAATATGAAACTCAGATATCAAACCAATATCCCTTCTTCCCTGCATTTATTCCAGGCATTAAATAGGAGAAACAGAAGCACACCAAAGAAAATATCTAAATTTACAGAGGGATCCCTGTTGACTGAAATTCTCTCTAGCTACTTGGAGGCATATTTTTTTGCTTTTATTCTATGAAAATCCATAAGTATAGCTATGTTCTATTTCATATTTTTATTTCTAAAATATCAGTTCAGTTCCCTGTAAAATATCAATATTGTGCAGCTCATGTAATTGCATATATCAATAAATCATGCACCTTTATCATACCACTTATTCCTACTCATTGAATATATAACTGTCAAGAAACAACTTTGCCATCATATTTCAGTTTCAGTAAAAAGATCTTATTTTATTGTGGCTTTCACTCATTCCCAGATGTCCTCCCTTCCTTGAAAGAGACAAGCCTAGGCGATGCCAGATTAAGATGAAATATCATCATCGCAACATATTAATTTTTCTTCGAAGATCTTAAAATAGCTTTCTTATGCTTTTGCTGGAACATTTTTCATCTTGCTTGAAGGAGAAAAACATGGATATGAAAATCATCATCATAACTTCAAACTGAGTGGTATATCCTCAAAATGTGGGCTGCAAATTTAACTGCAGTGGCACAAACACTGTGCAGAAATAAACAAATATATACTGTTATACTGGAGAAAACATGTCCTTTTTGGAGGCTGCACCCTTTATACATAAGTAACAAGCTGAATGTAAATCAGTAATATTTTCTGGGCATATTTATGAGATATATGCAAATAAGATAAAAAGGCAAACATATCTTATGCACATTTGAACGTTACAGGCCTGTATTCTGAATCAGATATATTTTTTACTTTCTTAGAGATGTATCAGTGCAAATTTTGCTTGGAAAAAGTGCTTATAAAAAGCACTTAGCTGATATTACTGACATTATTTTCACCAGTCCAGGATCTGAAAGTATCTACTTGCCTTAGTTCAGATGAGAGAACAGTGTTAGACTAATAACACATAAGGTATGAAGTATTAAAAGGTAACTGTAGAGAATTTTTCAAACAATTTAAAATGCAAATAGAATATCAGAGCTATATATTGCAGAGGAACCTTTTAGGATATATGTATGTATGTATCAATAATTATGATATTTTTGTTCTTGTGAAATACTTTATGAATAAAGGAAAAAACTCCAAAGTAAGATTGTTATACAAAGTAATACAAAAAGAAGGGATTAAAAAGTGGTTGTATTAATCCAGTGCTTCCATTATCAGTCAAGATGACGGTGAGTTAGTAAAATACTACCAAGGGAAAAATTAAATACCAGAAAGCAAGCTAGAAAAAGTAATGTAAAGTCACACAGGCAGAGAAACACCAAGTTCAGTCATTGTAGGCTTTGTTTCAGTGCTGAAGGATGGAAATAGCTTATTTGGATTTTTATTTATTATTTTTCTGCCATATGCAGAACATATAACATTCAGTTATAGTTACAGCCTCTTGATTAATTTCAGCAATTCTGTGTTCTGCCAGTATGTGTTCCTGAAGGATCATTCATTTTGTTGGCATGTTAACCAACCTCAGATTTAATCTAGAAACATTTTTGTATTATTCTAATTATTTTCATAAGTGACAGGTCTTTTTTTTATCTTACTGCAGAACAGGGAACTCATTTTTTCTGAGTAAATTCTACCCCTCCTGGCCTCACTGGGGCTAGTTCTTCACTGGCCTGTGCAGTTGAAAAAGGAGGTCTGAGAACTCAATGTAGTCCAACCTCCCAGTTTAAGCACTTGCCATGATCATGTGTGCAGAATAACTTTATTCACAATTAACTTTTTATGATCAGGTGCAAATACAAGCACTGATTCCCAACACCCAAAGCAGACAACATGATTATAGATGTTTAGAGAGGACAGAGATGAAGAAACAGAAGAAAGCAAGCATACTTCATCTGGTTATACTAAGGATACATAAGATGCATCTCTGTGTTTCTCCTTTGCTCTCTTTCACTTACCCAGCTGATTTTGTGAAATTGTGGGCCATAGGGAGAGAAACTTCTCTGAGAGAAAGCTGCTGAGACTTCCATCAGAGAACACTTTGAGGAGCCCTCCCAAGGAGCCACCTTCAGAGGAATATTCGTGTTCTCAGGCTCAGCTCATGATATTTAACTGCTCACCACCATTAAAAGTGGAAGAAAGAGGGAGAAAAATATGAGAGGAAAGGAAAACACTGCTTTTTTCCTTTTGGCAGCAGTAATCTGTTATGTCAAGGTAACTGCCTCTGAGATGGTAATCTTATCTCTTATCACCCTGAGATAACCACATTTGGGAAAAGCATACTTGTTCTTACAGTTCAACTGCTTTTTTAAGTCATTCAGAGAGGTTTAATTTTTTATGAAGTACCACAACTATAACAATGAATAATTCAGTAAAATGTAATATGTAATAATAGAGCCAAAGGTGACAAGAAAAATCATTAGTAAACTGTGAGTGTAAGGGATTTTATGTGCCCTGAAATCTTACATTAAACTTAGGCATGTGACACATTGTATCATATATATTTTCCTTGTTGGTCTAAAATTGTAGAATGGAGACTGAAGCTGTCATTCACCTCAAGAGTTTGCTAGACTCAATTCAGACACTATATTATGGAGACAAGAATGGATGTAATGATGAAGTTATTAAGCAATGACGTCCCCTATAAATATGTAAACCATTAGAATCTGTTATATTAATATCAAGTCCATTCTCACTTCCATGTTACAGTGATGACCCTCCCTTGCTGCCACTGAGTTCACCTTCTTACCATGACTGTCCAGTGTCTCTTGCCTTCCCTCTTCCTATAAATAATGTCCTCCCACCCACCCATATGTCTGGCCAGGAGACACACATTTCATCAGCTGCTTTCAGCTGAGAGGTTGGTTAAAAGCCCAGCCAGGATGCACACCCTGCTTTTTATAACAGTACACATTGCTGTTAAATAGCTGGCATGCTAGAGAAGCTGCTTTGCGGGCTGCATGAAGTCCCTGAGCCGTATGTTACGCAGGTCTGTTCTCCAACTTAGTTTTGTTTATTTCTCTGTGTGTCACTGGTATGATATGGAACTGTGATCTCTTTTCTTACTTAAAGATATCGATATATTTCTAAGGCAGAGAGCTTTTAAAAATCATTATTGCATTGGTGTGTTATCATTTATTTTTAATATGAATTTTTATATATGGTAGTTAGTCATCTCAGAGTAAACAACAGATGTATACACCTTTATTATGGTTTAGCACTGGCGCTAGTATTAAACAATAATAAGAAAACATGTCAGAAACTTTAATGATTAATAAATATTACAAGAAGAAATGCTCAAAGTTCAGTTCTGCTTTCAAAAAAGGACTGAAAAAGACATGTAGTTCTTTTCAGAACACACTAAAATGACAAAATTCCTGGTCAGGCATATCTAGTTGCGCCCCCAAAAAAAAACCCACATCTAATTTAGCACTGATTTATTTTATTACTATTTTCCCACAGACCATGCCTTCCCCTGTATCTGGAGTAAACAATAAATAATAAAAAAATTATTCCTACAGTACAGTGGTTCTGACTGCCATAAAACTGTGTAACTTTAGTTCTGAATAAAAAATAAGGCTTTTTAACACTCAAAACCAGATTTTCTTTGCACTCTAGAAGTTTTAAACCTCACTAATGCTCGAACCAATGTACAGCATTAGCTGGGAGGTGTCAAATATGAGTTGTTACCTCTATTATAAGTCTTGAGTCACTCCAGCCTGTGTAAAAAACCAGCAATCTCCAATAAGGAGAAAGTACTAGTAGGCACCAAGTGAAAGAATGGAGTTGATGTGGATGACTGCAACACCTTCTAGGAAAACAGTGCAGAGCCAGAGGACTGATATGAACATCTCAGGGCACTGGGAAAGACATGTACTGAAGCTTACCATATTAATAAAATTAATTGAACACAGGCATATTGCATGGCAGTAGTCTGGACAAGAGATAATCAAGTGCATCATCCATCAGGATGGAAGTAATTTTTTCTCACTAGTTGGAGGTGATGGAACATATTCCCATAAATTACTGTGTGGTAGCTTACTGTCAACAAGATAGTCATGAACACTTATGATCTGAATTGTTTAATGTCTATATCAATTTTCTAAAAGTAGCATGATTTAATACTCTCCAACACACTGTCTTTTTGTTCTCTGTAATCTTTAACAGAACTGTGATTTTAACTTGACTAGCTGGGCAAGGGTAGCTCAGCACAGGGTCAAATTTGTTATAATTGTACAGTTGTAGAGGAGAAGGTTGGATAGATAAAATGTTATTTGTGATACAATGAAAAATGAAGATTACGAAAGAAGGAAAAAAGTAGTATAGGAAAAGCAATGAATTGATATAAAAAAAATTCTCTATATACCTGCATGTACATATAGTTAACATTGGATTTGTTAGTTGACAAAGATTGTATTGCAGGACTGCAGAGGCATAAAAACACAAGTCCTATTGATCACCTTGGTGAAATGTTTTCCTCATTATAAGGAAGAAAATAAGTTTATATTTCACTTTGCAACTAACAAAGTACAACAGAATAAGAACAGTCTTAAGAGCGGAATAACACAAAACCTTAGCTATGGAAAGATGAAAAACACCTTATCAGCAGGGTAAGGTGTTACGAACCTTGTTCTTGTCATCTACTCCATATTCGTATTCTCTCTGAGTGATACAATGCAGTGTAAAAGTGTGTTGCAGGCAATTCTTGCAGAGTATGAGAAACATAAGTTCAGAGGGTAACTCGTTCATCTGCACACACTCCTAATGCCTCTCAAGTTGTCCAAGTGAGGGATGCTCACAGATAAGACAAAATGATTATGTAAAAGCAAGTCCTATCACATCTGCAGCTGACTGCAGAAAACTTGCAGCCTGGAGCACGAACTAGCATCCATTTATAGTAAGGCTGGACCGGAGAGACATATATTTTCAGTAAATGAACTCCATCTATGTTTCATGTTCTCAAACATGTTGCGTACTTTGTGAATTTTTATTATAACTGTGTTCCTCACTAATGGTTTTCCCCCATATGCCAGCTTCCAGATTCCAGGTTTCTAAAAAACCAAGAAAGTTTTTAAAATTATATCCTAAATCATGTCCATTAAATTAAAACTGTAATATTTAATGAATGAGGAAAAAAGTTATTAATGTTAAAATGCAGTATGAAGACGTCATGGCTAAGCCTGTCAAGTAGGAGAAATTATTCTAAATTGTGAGTAAGTGTCAAAACTACAACATCCTCAGTAGGGGTATTTTTGTTATTGTTTGTTTTTGACATGTACCTTTATCTACTTCCAACTTCTGTGGAAAACACATTCACAGAATTCAGAATCATCCTATTGTCCCGACTATACACATTATATGCAGTTTGGTAATTAGACTCTAAAGCGTTTCAGCTTTGTATCCTTCCTCTAATCATCACTTAGCCTCTCCCTGCTATTATTAAACTGAATAGTTGAATTTGGGCCCAAATTAAGTTGCTAATTCTCTAGTCTGGTAATGCTTATGACAGAGCAATGAAATGTCATTCTTCCTCCAGCACTAGATATGATAGTACCACTAGTAAGTAAATAACCATTGTTAGCAAATTTAGCCATTTCTTCAGAGCTCTTACCCCTTAACAGGAGGATGTGCAAGAAATACCTTAGAAACTGTGAAATCAAATGCATGTTTCCAAAAGAGGAATGATTTCATGAAGTCATCTTTGTTCAGTTGTAATCTGATGTTATAACATTACCCATTAATTGTTGAAAAGCTTTCAATTCACTCTTCACCTGAGTATTTGATAACTAACTGTCAAAGAGCAGGTCTTGAACTTATTGAATATGAGCTGGTAAATGACTTAAACACTTTGGAGAATTGTACTATATAAGTTTAGGTTGATTTACAATTGTGAAAGGAGTTTCTAAGGTGATAGAGAACCTTTCAACCTTTGTATACTGACTCGGAACAAAGGTGACTAAAAGCTGTAGAAAGTTTGAACCTTTTCAGGCAACAGATTTTTAAATAAACGTGGAAGGTAGATTTCAAACTCAGACCATAAAAAATGTTTTACTGTAATTTAGGCAGTTCATTCCATTTCTATGTTTCTCAAAATGTCCATTTTCATAAGATACTACATATAAAGAGTTCTACACAGCTAATCTACTTATATCTATGCAACTAATCCAAAGAAATGATTGTGTCTTTTTTGCGTGACTGTGCACATTTATTAGAAAATCTAGTCCCTCGACCTGCTGGTCACACTCTTCTTGATATACCCCAGGATGACATTGGCCTTCATGACCACAAGGGCACATTGCTGGCTCATGGTCATCCTGTTGCCCACCAGGACTCTCAGGTCTTTTTGCTCAGAGGTGCTCTCCGTCAGGTCAGCCTCCAATCTGTACTGGTGCATGGGGTTATGCCTCCCCAGGTGCAGCACCCTACACTTGCCCTTGTTGAATTTCATCAGGTTCCTCTCTGCCCAACTCTCCAGCCTGTCCAGGTCTTGCTGTATGGCAGCACAGCCTTCTGGTGTGTCAGCCACCCCTCACGTTTTGTATCACCATCAAACTTGCTGAGGGTACATTCCATCCCATATGTTTTTTCCAAAACGGTTGGTAAGGCTATAAGGACATTGGAAAGACCATTGTCCCATTTAAGAATGTTTTTTTCCAGAAATAACATTGCTGTGGTTGTCAAGCCACCTCTGTGAGGTAAAAATTAGGGGCAGGATAGGATTCAGTTCACCTAACTTTAGCAGCATAGGAGATGGATGCATATTCCAAGCTAAGCGATGGCTTTCCTCTGCGATGAAAGTCTTCAGAATGCAACTCGCATGTCCTTTCTTAGATAGCTGGGGTAATTACCCCGCTGGAGGTGGTACCTCTTCCATGGATTGCAGGGCAAACTTAGAAGATGCATGCAGACAAGATGCCTAATTTTTATACATAAAGTTATATGAAATAAACCTCATGTTTTCTATAACAATGTAGGAATAGTCTTAACTAGCTTATTAGTAGCCCCATTAATAAAGTAGGATGATCCACATGCTTTAGGTTACATAGGTGCCCAAATGTTTTAATTGACCTTGGTTTAAATCAGCACAGTGTGGGCATCTTTCCTCTTTCAGTCATAGTTCTGTAAGCTGAAGTTTACCGACCCCAGACTGCTTTCAGTTGCTGCCATCCACTTAGTTTTCCTGGCTGAGCTGCTGCTGAGATTGCTTTCTAGGCTATTAAAATTAAAATGAGCCAGCATAAACCATTGAAATAATAGATCTTTTTTGCTTGCCTGCTTTGCTAACCCAACTCACTTTGAAATAAATTAGAGAGGGATCACACAAGTAATTTAACCAGTGGATCTGGCAAGGCAGCATTCTCTGGCAAGAGGATGGCAATAAACAGTTGGGGGTTGGCTGGGGATGGTAATCTCTTCAGCTGGTCCTGTGGGAGCAGTAATGCAGAAACAATTACACAAAGCTCCCAACTGTATCTTCTTTTGAAGGGCATCATTTGTTTTCATCCAATAGTCTTCAGTCCCCTCATTTACCACCAGAAATAATGCTATGGTTTCCTATTTCTAATGTAAATGTAGGTAAAAGAAAGAACTTAATATTCTAAGTAAATAAATCTCACAGAATATGTGCCACTTTTAGACCCATTTGTATTAAGGGTATACAACTCTAAATTGTAAGGAAACAATCTTGCAGTTTACGGACTGAATTATTGCTGAAGTTTTTTATAGAAACAGAATGCCTTAGAAATTCAAAATATCTGCCCTAGTGAGATATGGAGGTGACACACTCACAAAAAGAAAAACAAAACAGAAAAAATGCTTTGCCACTGGTTGGTGTTTTTTTTGGCATAGTCCTCTTGGAAGCTAATGAGAAAAAAAAGAGTATATTTCTTTCTAATTCCTTAAATCTAACATGTTTAAATGCTGCAAGTTATCCACTCAGTGGTGTGAAGTCTACTGCCTGTAAACTTGTTCAAAAAGAGAAAATCTCTGAAGTTTCTGTGTTGGTAATCTAATGGTTAGTCATTACAGTTATTGTTGAAAGGAATCTAATTCTTAGACTTAAAAAGGATATTCTTCTGCTCAGCTGTCTTCTGCCCTTACAAGTGTCATCCCATCTTGCTGTTTGATGAATTACAGGAATGTGATCTCTATGTGATGTGATGACCTGTAAAGAAAACTTGTGGCTCAATCAATTTTTCATTAAAAGATGCTTGCTCAGGTTTGAAAGTTCATAAAATCTCATCTATAAGTTAAGATTTGCATGTGTCATTCTTTACATTTTAGATAATTCAGACTGTTTTATGTAACAGCAGCCTTGGATTTTTAAGTAGTATTTCAACATGCAGTCAAGATTTATACTTTTTAACGTATAAGTATATATAACAGTGTACAAAATTTACTAATTATTACTACTTTCAACATTTTTTAAAAATGGTTGAAATTTTCAAACATTGTGGATTTGGCAAATCTGTAAAAGCAATTCTACTTGATAAATCTATGATACTACTTTATGAGGCTAAATCACTTCCACACTTGGGTCCTTACTATTTCTATCATATATTCAAGAATATTCTCATAATTGTATCTAATTGCACAGAAAAAGTGAGCAATGATTTTACTCAAACTAATACTAATTACTTTTTTGCTAAATGTTTTAAATGTATATCCTGTGAAGAAAGTTCATATAATTCTGTTACTCTTTTTTTATGAAATAAATTTTGAACTAATACTAATTAATGTGAGCAATCAGAATGCCACACTCCTTTCTCACTGTGGTGACTAGTCTTTGCTAGTAATTGAATAGTAGCCTTAAACAAGGTGAGGTCATGAAGCTTATTTATCTGACACTGTGAATTCTATGCCTGTGTAAGAGGGAAAAAGGATGTTTTTTTGCCCTCAGGGTATTAGTCATGGTCCATAGGTTCGTGGGAAAAATGTAGGAAGTCTCAAAAGTTTGTTCCTATTATTTCAATTTTTCTTAGACTTCATTTGAATCCCAAAGTGAATTTTCTATTATTCCTTTGAAGGGTGCATAGGAGGGTACCAACAGTCTTTGAGGAGCAACACCTGCAGTTGCATTCAAAGGCATGACTTTTCCAAGCAGTTTCTGAGCTGCCTGGTATTGTCCCAGGAAGGATAAAGGCCTAGGTTTTTTACCTGACTGGCAGAACATTCCACCACCAATAGAACTCTAAACATTGTTTTAGAAGTAATGAGTCCTGCTGGTTTCATCCTGCAAGACCTTGAAATCCCACAGGGCAATGTGGTTAGAAATAAAACAGAAGGCTGAGGCTTTTAATGAGTTTCCTATCCACAGATGCCATCAAGCTTTTATACTATTCATTTTATTTCTACAGCTTCAACAAAGGAACCCAGAGTTGTGGGCAATACTCTGACAAGTGCAGTTCACAAACTTGGCAGAAATCTAGACTTCAGACAATAAAAGATCATTGAAAGAAGTAAAAGAAAAAGCAAAATAATAAAAAATGAACTTAAATATGGGATACTTTACTTACAAAAAGTGAACATAGTGCAATTAAGGCAAGTTAAACTTCTTGGAGCGTACAATGAGAATATGACTGCAGGTTTCCATCATATTACAGAGGTTATGATGACAAAGAAAAGTGAACTGAATAGAGCCAGTGAGAGGTCAGTGTGCATTTTGGGAATGTCCTTCAAGCAATACTAAATTGACCATTTTGAAACTCCTCACTGTGTGTATCTTAACTATTTGAAGTCCTCCATACAGTCAAAGAAAA
Source organism: Calidris pugnax (assembly GCF_001431845.1). Taxonomy (NCBI): domain Eukaryota; kingdom Metazoa; phylum Chordata; class Aves; order Charadriiformes; family Scolopacidae; genus Calidris; species Calidris pugnax. The sequence continues at coordinate 10,303,867 of NW_015090839.1, read as the reverse complement.
TGAAGAATATTAATGGAGAAGTAGTTTCTCTTTTACGAGAAGATGAGGGTAAGAACATCTGTGCCTCCATACAGGTGTGTAGAAATATGCTTTTGTGGATTTGGGAGACAATTTCATATTACTTTTTCCCCATTTCACATCTGTCTCTTTTACCTCTTTCATTTCTTTCCAGGATTTCCTTAAAGGAAGATTCTGGAACAAAAAGAAACAAAGAAATCCATGGTGCATGGAGCTCTGGTCCGGATTGGATAGTGTTGTGCTGATTGTCTTTGATTTGTCTCTAGTAAAATGTGGAAGATTTTGTGACTCTAAGAGTAAACAGACTCCACAGGTTGAAAAACTTGCCTTTCATCTTATCTTCTCATGCCCTGTTCAAATGAAAATGAAAATTCCCATTGAGAAGCACATAAATATTGCCTTCTCAGTAGTTTCTTCCTGCAGTTGATATGAAAAAGCCCATGGTGGATGCTCTTGTAAGGATGGTCAGATGATTCAAATGCCAGAAATTAATTTCACTGCAACTTCACCCCATTTTATGAAAAGAAATACTTTCTAAGATTTCCAATACAATTTTACAGTCTTAGGAGCTTTGACCAAAAGCTATAGATCCACTGTAAACCTAATACCCAAGACGAACAATTTCCCAGCTATTTTGAGATGCTCACTTCACTGGTTTTCAGATGGCACAACTACTGATTACGTATTAAAAATAAACATTTCTTAAACCAGTAACAGCATGCACTCCTCAGGTTCATCCAATGCATGGTTGTTGTACTCTAAATTTTAAGATATGTCTTTGTTTTAGTTTTCATTGGTACAAGAAAAGATGCCATCTGCAAAAAGCCTTTTACAAGCTGTGGAGAGCTAGCAGAACAGATTATAAGCAGTCAGAATCTTTTTCTGTTCAGAAAATGGTATTTACGTTCTATCTAGATTTATATGTCTGCAATTTCAGCTATGGACTGTAAACATTGAGTCAGGCTAAGCCTATTGACTTAGTCATGGCCAAGTGTCTTGAAACGGAGAAGAGACGAGTTCAAACACCTTAAACTTCTGTGCACTTTCATTCTAAGAATTTTCCAGGGCTCTCAGAAGCACTTACGCAATCAGTATTTCCAGCTCCACATTTTGGCACTTCTCAAATCTGAACGTCTCTCATTCTGTCCTCTGTTAGTATCTTACACTAATTAGCTGTACACTGTTTAAGTTTTACTATTTAATATTGAAAGGAGAGTGCCTTTCCATCCTCATGCTGTCTTTGAAATTTCTCTCCTTTTTTTAAAAAAAATCATGTATTATTTGTGATACAGAATATACATGTACATGTATACTACACAACCAGATATGCACGCATATACATACATACATAATCATATGTGATTACTATTACCACACCTCATTTGTACGGAACAAAATAAGGCAGGATTTTTGTTTCACCTTTTTAATGAAAACTTCAAGCTGATTAAATTAAGTTAAGCAGTATCTAACATATAGTGCTGCCAGTAATGATTGACTAGACATCCACTGATAATACCCAATATTTGTTATGTATTATAGCTTTTAAAATAAAATTGAAATGGCTTAATAATCAACATAGCCTGCAACTATTCTTACTACTTCTACTTAAATGCTTACTCCCATATTCCCCTCTGCAGTGGGGGATTCAACACCTTTTGAAAGTAATTGGAAATTCTATAATGAAATTTTGGCATTTCTCAAATCTGAACATCTCTCTGCCTTTAGCATTTTACTAACAATAAGCAAATCATGCTTATTCTAGCAGCACCTAGTTTTGTACCACAGTCTAAAATTAGATTCCAGCCCTGTAACTGAATCTACATTGGCATATGTGTCTACTCAGCACTCCAGTCACTTCAAGTAGGCTCTGGTTTGGTATGGGAACCTTGAACACAACATTTGGGCTTGACAGTTTGGTATTTGGGGCATAGACTAATTTTCTAAATGTGTCTATAGTGCCAACTATAATTTGGTAATACCCTGAAAAAGCTACTTAATATTTAGTGATGGGAATGAAGGAAAATTAATATTAAAAGATAATGGTAAATTAAGGTGTTGCTTAGTTTAAACTTACATGGTTGCTTATGGCAAAGCCACTGAAATTCTTTTTGTCTTTCAGTACAGGTCACAATGAAAAAAAAGGAAATAATTAAAATGTTAAGGAAGGTAGAATGAATGGCTTTCAAAAAATACGTCGTAAATTAAGTTTTTTTTTCTAGTTGAGTACAAGTTTAAGTACTAACTAGTATTTTGGATACTTACCATGAGATATCAAACAGCATGTGCTTTCTATTTATATTGGTTACCAATCTCAATATTCAGAGGAAGAGCGTATAAAGTTAACAAGCAATTATTTGGCAAATTAGTACTCAACAACCCTGAGTAAATAGGAAGTTTGAAACCTATCTGTTATACAGCTACTTTAATTTGCATAGCACACTGGTGTGTTTGCTTTGCAAATACTTTGCAATGAATCATCATTTGTACTATACAGTCCAAAGAAAAGCAATCAAAATTCACAGCAAGACAATGAAATTAATTATAACTGTTGAATTCTGTGGTGGTAATTCCTCCTCATGCAGGAAGATTAATTGCATTGCACTTTCCTTGCACTCCACTAAATGATCTGATGAATGTATAATCATTTACAGATTTCTCAAATGCTGAAAATTGATTACCTTTGATTAGCTCTGATCTGCACAAAGAGCTCTGACAGAGTATCAGTGAAACATTACAACATTACAGACAAAGTAACAAATGATTTAATTACCAGTGTGCTTATTAATGTTAGATTCCCTGCAGTGATCCTGGCAAATCAGGGGCCTGTAATAGACCTGTGGGTTTCGCTGAATTCCATTAGGGTTTAAATAATATTTCTCACTATTTCTCAAATCCTTCTTTTCATGGCTTCTTAATAACTCTAATTAATTCTAATTTGCACAAAAATCCATTGCATCTCCCTAAACTTTTAATTAGATGTAAAGTAAGATAAGTCATTGCTTTCAGAGACTGGGGAAAAATACAAACTGTGGCTTTATATGCTTCCAAATAAGTTTTTCATTAACAAAAGATATTTCTCTATAAAGCTATTTAATGAAAGTTTAGATCTAATTTTGAATTAGGCATGTGGTCCAGCTATACACTTTTAGTTGCAAACATAATAATAGTTTCTTATGCATGAAGAGAGTGAAAAAACAGGATGGTAAAATGTTTAGCTAACTAAATGGTAAACATAATTTTAATACTTTTTTATGTATTGCCAATATATACATTCACTCATTTTGTTAATTGTCGTAGATAAAACACTCTGATTAAGCAGCTACACTGTACATTGAAAGACTATTTGAAAATGAAATAGCAAGGGAACACTAGCCCAGTTACAGACCACGCTGAATGTTGTTGGCACAAACAAATCAGGCTTTTCTACTCTTGTACTTGTGAACATTTAGATCAGTTCAGATTGGCAGCTTCTTTGGTTTTCTCTGGTTTTATGTCATTATATATGACATTAAATTATTATGAAGCAATGACAATGAAAACCCAGATGATCAGAGAAGTCAAACAGAGCTCAAATTAAGCTCTGTTTCTGCAAGTGTTTCTTAGAGAAAAAAATAAATGTAGGTAATTAAAAGCTTATTTAGCACTGAAGTACTAATACATAGACAACTTATAATAATATTTTGTATTTCAGTTGTGTAGGAAAGGAGTGACTGTAATACTGCAGGTGTTACTTTGTCATTCGTAATGCACAAGACGGAAACCTTAAAAAATAGAAATATTCAGCCCCCAGTGTGGATGATTACATTTATTACATTCACTGCTGTCAGCAGCTGAAAAGCTATCCATCACACTGAAACAGCGATGAGAGTCAGAAGTCTCTTTTTGTGGAGAAATATTGAAGTCAGATTGTTGATGTCAAAAGTCAAACTCTAGTTCAGCTATCTGTTTTATGAATCTGACTGAGACACATTGTGCCTGTGTTCAAACTGATATCTAGCAGAGCTCATTTTAGCAAATGTGTGATTTAGAAGTCAGAAAAACATTCGTACCAGCAAAATATTAAGAGGAAACTGATAGGGCACTCAACTGCTTTTATATTTAAATATCACATCATTCAATAATAATGTATCATTTATTTTTCACTGATGGTTAAATACTTGCTGTGTATGATACAATGACATTATCATGCTTGCATACAGTAGTCAGAAAAATATTTTTTAAATGCACAAAAGCATTTGAAATATGACCACTTCTACCACACTAACATCAACTGTTCTGTTGCCATCAGAATATTCATTTTTCAATCTATTTTGGATATACTTACACAAACATACATGTATATATGAGGAATGATATATTCAACTAGTTTCGAAAGGCAAGGAGAAGACTTACATGGAGGTATACTGACATAGGGATGAAGCAGTGCACATACAATAGCTGAGTGAGAAAATCCAGTGTAGGCATGATGAGAAAAAGAGAGTATTTTAAGCCCTGAAAGACCGATTACATGTTCACCATTGGAATTATCTATCTTTACCGACCGCAGCTACCATTCGCTGTACTTCAATAGCATAAGTAGGATTCTGCGAAAAGCAGTACTGAATAAAAATGTCTAACATAGCATATTTTCAACTCTGCCAAATTCTTCAGGTCTGACTTCTGAAAAAGTGAAATAAATCAATGGTGTCTTTTCATGTCGCCAGAATTTTAAAACAGAATTTTACAAATAATCGTGAGGAAAACAGGTTCCGGATAATAAATTGTACTCCATTGAAAAACGCTAAAAATAAATCAAGAAATCTACTCACAGCTTGGGGAGTACGACATAATATGAGTATCTTCAGTAGTTTACATTGAATATTTTAAAAGCATTTCTAAAGGAAGGTGTTTTGTGGCTGAGAGAAAAACGTATGCATTACACGTTATTGAACTTGCTACCGTCACTGCAGATTTTGTTCTGTTTAACAAAAACAAGCACAGTTTGTGAATTCAAGTCAGGGAGTTCCTTTTATTTTTGCTAATTTCACCATCCTTTCTCTTTTTAAGCACAGCCCTCAGGGTACATGATGTAATGGTCACCATTATAGTACAGAACAGGAAAAAAGGGTATCATGAAATGCAGAATTGAATGGTATTCTTAGAAAAGAAAAATGTATGCCAGATTTTTTCCAAGGGAGCTCTAGTCAAAAACAAACAAATATGCAGATAGTGTACAAAGATTCTTGAATCATCATTAGTGGTTAGGAAAAAAAAAATTGGCAGAAAGAAAGTGGACGGTTAAAAAAAAAAAGAAGCCAAAATGGAAGGACTAATTCAATGATACCAGATGTAACACATGACTGTGGGGATTGAAGGGTCATGAGTTTGAGTCAAAACTCAACTTCGAGTTAATTGGCTGGCAGTGGGGCTGCACAAATTGCGGAGATAGAGTACTTGTTTCCTAGTGAAGGAGGTCAGCCTTCTTATGCATTTGCACTCTTTGCATGGCATCCAGGAACTAACACTTGCATTTGCTAGAAAAGAGTTTGCTTGCTTGTCATCTTTTTAAGCAGCAGAAAAAGAACTGGCTGAGCATAAAGCAGAATGACATGTTTAAAATGATTCAAAAGCTGCTCTGTCTTGAACTACATGTATTTCCTTCCTTGATTTTTTGTCTCTGCAAACAACCCAGAAAACAAATGGTATACAATAGTTTCAGGGAATATTTTAGCCCAGCGCTATGAATTCATTGATATGAAAACCGTATATAAAATATATAATCTTAACATATTTTCCCTTTGAAAAGACCAATATAGTTCTTTCCACCCTATCCAAGTTGAAATGTTATTATGTTTAAAAGAGGAAAATAATTGCCGTTACTGACTTAGCTAGGGAAAAAAATAATACAAATGTTCCTTAAAACATTTAAACGGGCAAGTGGAAAGAAATTTTTTTAAAAAGCTTCTAGCTGTGTGCGTGGAAACTCTGGCTATGTGCCCGAGACGTACAGCAAAAAAACAACATATGGAACTCACCAGTTCCTAAAATCCCTTTCCACAAAATTCATGCCACTCCTCACCACAATAAAATGACTCACGGAGGGGTGTGTTTTATGCCTCCCAGGCAGAACTCCATAGTCCACAATTAGTCTATCTATTGAAAGGCCAAAATACCTTATTGTTTTACTTGCTGTATAATTATCTGTTATGATGAACTGTGCTTCTAAGGACTATTGTCCCTGGGCTTGGATCTGTGTGTGGAGCGGTTCCCTGGCTGAGACCCAGGAGTGGACCTTCCATTTACAATCCATGCCTGAGTGATTTCTCCAGTCTCCCCCCGGCTGGCTGAAACAGGGACTGTTTCTGCATGATTTCTTGGGTTGATGAGAAGCAATTATGCCTTAAATGAAGTCATTCATGTCTGCCATTTTGTTTGCATATTTTTCGGCATTCACCTGTTATTAGACCTGTTTTTAAACTGTAAACTAGTTTCAAGTAGACTTTTGTGTCTAATGTGGTTTGGTAATCAGAAAAAAAAATATATGTAATGTTTTCTTCACAGATCACTCAAGCAGGAAATCTAATAGAGTGATTTAGAAGTAAAATAACATTTAAGAATGTCCCAGGCATTTCATTTCTGAAGTCATAAAGATAATCATCTTGAGATATTAACTAAGATTTTTAATGTGTATTTTTTAAACAACCTTGTCTGGAGGAAAAGATTGCCAAAACAGTTGCTTTACACAATTTAAAACTGGAATCCTGTAATACTGATATTGTAAACAAAACACTATTTTAATAGTTAAGAACGTATTTGCATGTAAGGCAAGTTATTGTGTGCCATTTTTAATATTTCTTTTTGAAACATACAAACACTTTGAACAGCCAGATTTTTTGCAAAGAATTTATTTCTGATGGGACTTAAATTATTACAAAAATTCCTTCACTATGTATAGAATCTTCTAAGTATTTATCAAATAATTTTCTACTTTCATTCTCAATGTCTGGTAGAGCTTTTCCACAAAGCAGTTTCCAAGGTGATGTTAGGTACAATGCTGATAAAAGGTAGCCATGTCATGAAAACAAGTACTGTAGCAAGAGCTTTGTCAATTTGTATTAAGCTAGATATATTTTATGCTAATTTACCAAATCTTTTGTTGATTTGTCAGGCATCTGAATGCTTTTTTTTAATGAAGATGAGTGAATTTTGATAGGTGCAATTTATGTCTGAGAATCTCCTCCCAAGAAACAAATTACTTTGTCACATTTTTCCCCATGGCAAATATAAAAGACAAAAAAATATGTAGGCCTGACAGATCTTTATATAATTGTAAAGCTTAAAACACAAACCAATTTTCAGATACTTCAATGAATTATATGTGTAGATCACTGATTAAAACTGTAAATGTACTTTGAAAAAAAAACCTCTTTTCATACTGAATAATCCCTATAGCTAAATATAATGAAACTAAACCGACAATATATTTTAGGTTTTTAAAAAAAATTATATAAAACATTGGAAGGAAGTTGTGAGTACTTTTGAAGTGCATAATTTGTCTTGGTAGAAAAGGGTTTTTATTGTTGTTGTGGGATGTTTTTTTAGAAGAGACTTGTACTAAGGTGACCTCTACTGTTTAAAAAAAAGGCTTGCAAAAGCAGCCCTCTCCTAAATCATCCAACAATCCTAAATTGCCAAGACAGACATGGATACTGCTGTGCATAAAACTATTTGCTTCATTCACTGCTGTTTGGATTACTACAAATGATTTTAAGGTTTCTTTCTCATGCTTTGGAAAGTTCCCCTGCCATTTACTTCCTAGCCATTTGCGTGCAAATTCTGCCTGTACTGGGATCTCTGCCATTAAATTTTCTTCACACTGGAGGGTTTTCTCTGCTCCTGGTGGGGCAAAGTCATGACCCAGAAAAAAATTGATTCATGAATTCTCAGGGTGCAACTAAAGAAGAGAGGAAATATGCCTTGGCTGAGCTCCTACTAGTGACAATTTAAAACCTGTAATTAGTTTGGATTCAAGCTGCAAAAGGAATCTGAATTTAAAACACATTAATTCAAACTGATATATTAACTTTAACAAAGTAGATCCCTTATTATGTAGAATCATTATTACAGTCTGTTTTGCTAACTGTTGGATTTCAGACTTTATTAACTTAAATTTTATTAGAAAATGCAAGTAATTGCTGGTGAACAATTTATCTATGTGATGGTTTTCCTGGAGAAACAGAACTTTTTATTGGGGTTAGTTAGCTTTAACACCTCAGTTATGGATTCTATTTTTGTAAATTCCCATCATCCACATGCTGCACAATGGCTGAGGCCACTTACCCCCTGCTGATATCAAGACCCCACATCCCCTTTAGCTAACTCCCTGACATTTCTATGAACTACACAGCTGAAATGTTATACAGTAATTAATGTTGATCCTAGCACACACACAGCCTCCAGTACAAATTAGGATAGAAAAGGTTATCATAATATTTTGCTAGTCTGTTTGGTAGACTTGAATTGCTCCCTGTGGGGGACAAACAAAAAAGGTATTTTTAAGATTTCCATGATGAAGGAGCATCCAGGTATTTTTATTCAAATAAAGTAAAAACTATTTTGAACGCTTTGTCTAGTAATAATTAGCCATGCTATTTGCACATTTTGATACCTGCAAGGTCCTGGGTCTGTTAGGAGTAGTTTGTTTGTGGTGTGTGTTTTTGCAGATGAAGCGATCTGCGGCGACTGAAACTCTTAACTAAAGCTCTGTTATCTTGCGGAGTTCAAATCCAGGTACAACTAGCAGCTGGATCCTCTCGGACTGTCAGTGGTGTCTGAAAAACACCCAGAGACTAAATAATTTAGATTACACCATTCTGACCTGTATAATTGTTTAAATGAGTAATGCAGCCACTAACTGAAAGAGGTCAACCATCTGTAGAGGAAACATAGAATTTGGTTTCATTTCCAAACAAACTTTTGAAGCACAATACTGTGGGAGGTAGGAAAAAGTCTGCTGACAGATCAACGGCTTATCTGCTACACCAAGGTTAAAACTTCTATCACTTGCAGAAAGTAACGTTAATAGAAAATGCTCCCAAGAGAGTAGGTTTAGCACAAATAAAGTTTGATCCACTCAATATGCCATTAATTGTCTTTTTTATTTTCTGTGGTTTACCACGGATGTGCCTTAAACAGTATGATTAATACTGATGGATTCCCATTACTCATTAAGGAAAACCACAGTCTTATTTAAATATTTTTGAAGAAATTAGAATCATCATGGAATTGCTGAAAATCATATGTCTTGTCAGTTATCTTTTCAGGAAAGAAACAACCCTACAGAAATTCCTGCTAGGTTAGGAATTACAATCCTACATCCCTTCTGAAACTGCTAAGAGAACAGGTTCCTCATCCTGAAGCAGGCGCTTGAGCGTATGTGTCCTGAATTTTTATTATTTAGCACATGTAAATACATAATATTTGCCTTCCCGCTCACATGTTAATATGCCCATTTTCATAAGTAACGAAGGACTTTGCATGAGTAAAGCTTTTTTTTCTCTTCCAGTTTAAATCCCAAAGTACATTTCTTCTTCCCAGTTTGTGTATGGTAAACCCAGTGTGAAACAATATTCCCAATGGTTAATGTCCTCTTGGTAATTTTGATAGCATATATAGCTGCATCGAATCTTTTCTGTCATTTTCTGTCTTACTTTTTTTTTTTTAATTAGAGAATATATTTTATATGCAGACTGAACCTTGCTTAACACTGTGCTTAACACTGCACAAGATTGCAACTTGACAAACATATATTATTGAATGATGCCATTCATCACATTGAGAAACAGAAGTGAAGGCCAATTGCATTTAACAGACAGTGTGAGCACTGGCGCTGAATGCACAAATGGTGCTCTGTAAATGTTGCCCCACTCATTTATTAAGGCCCTCTTAAAAGAGAACTATTCTTTGGAGATGACAGACAAGAATCTAAGACTTCATGTTAAAATTTAAAAGAAACATACTCAAACTCACATAAACTCATAGAAATCAATACAAACTAATGAACAAAGTAAAACCATTGTGCTTTCTCACGTAGTGGTGAAATTCAACTTCACAATTTTTATATAGGTAACAAAATAAATATAGGGATTATTACCAAACCTCCCCCAAAATTCTTACTTAGTAGGATGCTAGGACAACGTTCATATGGTCCAATACAACAACAGCAGAATAGAACCATGTCTGTGCCTGAGAAAAAATGCAGCCTTTTGAAGTGAGAACTGAGTACCCCAGACCCAGACTATTCTAGTAGAAAATCTCCATTACAGGTGTGTGAATTAATGTGTCCCTTTGTTTACTTTCTCTCTGAAACTTTTGCTGCTCAGTGGCCTAACCCAAAGAGGCAAGGAATAAATTATGCCCCACCTGAGACTGTTTTGTCACCAGATGCAGGTTTAAATACAGGTTTGGGAGAGCCTAGAACATATATTCTCTAGTTCCTGGTTAAATATGCTAACCATTATAATATAATGTATCAGAAACCTTTTGGCCTCCAGGCCAAAACAGGAGACAAAACAGAAAGGGATGATTTGAGAGCCAGTCAAGAATAAGAACGTGAGCTGTAAATCTCAGTCTTTCGTAGGTACCTATGTCAAGACTTTAGAAAGTCTTAGCAGGTGTATCACAAGGAGAGTGTAACATGAGGTCATTTGAGGGATTGACTGGGAATAGGTATATTCCATACACCCTCTGCTTTTATAAATGAATGATGTCTTGTTAATCTTGACAACTACAACTCGGAATTTTTCTACCAAAATTCAATTGTTCAAGAATTGCAATATAACACTGAGTCACTGATCCATAAATATTACCTAGAATTCTAGAATCATAGAATGGTTAGAGTTGGAAGGGACCTTAAAGATCATCAAGTTCCAAGCCCCCTGCCATGGGCAGGGACATCTCCACTAGACCAGGTTGCTCAAAGCCCCATCCAGTCTGGCCTTGAATGCTTCCAAGGATGGGGCATCCACAACTTTTCTGGGCAACAGGTTCCTGTATCTCACTGGAGACACTCATGGATAACCCATATCTGACATTTCAGAGAAAGGTGACATTCTGTCACATGCCATCAATTCATTTGTATGTCCTCCGGTACCACCTGGGTCAGATACTAACTTCTTATCTCAGAAATACTTATAATTTTTAATATACCAGTTTTCTGAAAAAGTTTTATTAGAATAGAAATGGGTTATGGAATTTTAGCAATGTTTTAGCAATGAGAAAATTTGAAATAAATATACTTTTATGCCCATACATAGACTGGATTTTTTCAGAATTATCATTTTGGAAAAAAAAGTACAAAATATTGATTTGTTAGCGCAAATATGACATTAGTTTGACCACCATAACTATTCCATATTACAACACAGATTGAAAATTATTCAAATAATCATATTCTCCTATTTACATTGTCTTAAATTAGAGTGAGTTGAGATAGCTGGATTTTAAGTAGTGTGACTGAAAGAAGAATCTCTTCTGGAATAGAAAGCTTTTAAAGGTAAGCAGAAATAGTCATCTGTTTAAAAGCCTAAATGGGGGCTGAGTGCGTCAGCGAATTTGAAAAATTGCTAGCACACAGTCTGAGCAACTGACAGCTTGAACCACCCAAGCAAATGAGGTCTAGGGAATGGATATCCAACAAGTATAGAAAGGCAACATGATCTTCAAAATGGGCCATGTCAGGGAAGCTAGGATTGACAGATGATGGCATTTAAGCAACAGATCTTCACTGCGTGTTCCTCCGTCTTTCTTAAATTATAGTGTTTCAATGGAGTTGAAAATTAGATTCATAGAGGTACAAATTAGGATTGAAATTTTACAGTCCTTGTACTGACTTGTGTCTTAAAAAGACAGAATTTCAAAATTGCTTTTGGGTTTGGTGATTTGGTCTTCACCAATGGCAGGTAGACAAATGGTAAATAAATGGTGGATTTTATGGTAATGAAGCTTTTTGTGTTTGTTGTTTGTTTGTTTGTTTGTTTTTCTTGGTAACAATGAATATAATAATGGTACTAGTACCTAATCTAGTAACTAGTAGCCACAAATCTGATGCACCAGAATTCAGTCTTAGAATATTAATGTTTTCTGGCATGGGTAATTCTTCTGTAAGCTCCAAATAGAAAGCAGACTATCTCAAAAAATACATGCACCTTTTAGTTCTAGTTGCAGAAATACATGAGCAGATGAACAAAGTTTGTTCCTTTTCATGGTATATTAATGTCTGCTAGTTTACACAATCTCTGACAGTTCTTGAATATCTGCATTCCTAAACTAAAGTTTATGAACATCATGAGGAACACATGCAGTGCAGTTGATGTTTGTCATCATCTGATTTGTACATCATCAAAATCATGATGTAGGAGTGTCATGTTATGGTACTGTACTGTCACATTTAAAAGATGGGTATTTTAAAAGATGGTATTTTAGTATATTTTAAAAGATTCTATTAGAGTTTTTTCCTGTCTCTTAATTGATGAGTCAAATTCCACATCCTGTTTAGGAGAAAAATTTCAGAATATTGATGTAACATGATAAACTCAGTTTCGGATCCCACGTAGCAGAACTCCTTCTTATTCTTATATTCTTACCTGTCAGATAGTATTATATGAAGAAACAGGAGATGCAAACTGATTATTCAGGGTATCCACTAGTGTACTACCTGCTTCATGGTTAGTTAGGGCATTTTCCACCTATTTTGTGTTTTGAAAAGACAACTTTCTTTTAAAATGAGTAGCAGAAATGCAAATTAAAATTTACTCACATAGTTGTGATGACACTTTTTCCATTTTGTTACAGTCTTTGCAATATTTTGTATTTTTCTTCAAGCATAATTTTGGAGACATTTAAATATGAGAGACGCTAAACTGTCATTTAAAAAAAGTGTTTTGGTGAAGTGCTGGAAGGCCTAAAAGACTTAAGTGAGAGGAGGCAAATGAAGGGAACCAAAACTTTCTAGTTTCACACAAAATATTTTTTTATCATTTTAATTGAATGTAATTATAGTACTGGATTATTGACAGTATGTACTAAGGGTACAACGTCCTAGCAAATGAAGATTGTACAATCTGCTGCACAGGCCACATTGGTAAGGCACAATTTATTTTTACATTATTTTATGCTGTAAAGATAAAATGTGTAATGATCCAGAGATTCTAGAGTATACAATTTCTTTAAAATCAATGCACATAAAAATAGAATTAATATTCTGTTTCTAATGGGAAGAAATGCTGTTTTATAATTGCAGTATACAGTTGTATTTATTACAGACGACATGCCTTCTCCTTTAAAGTATTTTAAGAACTGTATAAGCCACTTTTAAGTTACCAAACCTGGGACCTCTTGTACAAAACTGTGCCATCACATCAGCATGTAAGTGCACTCTGCATAAAAAAGGATGGGGATTGATTTAGGCCGCACTACAGAGCCACCCCAGGATGAGAGTAGCTTTATTCTCTGCTTGTTTTCTCAGCTTTTTATTCATTTGCAATGAGGGAGTGTGGTGCTTTTTTGAAAATGACTCTCTTGATGAGGCCTCTGATTGTAAAGTACTTTCAAACTGGGAACTTCACCACCTTTGTTGCTGAGTGGATAACTTTTCCATTAAAAAATGTGAACATGCTTTCCACCAGCCCCTTTCCTCCTTCTCATTATTGTTCATGTGCAAGTGACTTTCCATACCAGAGTGCTCACAGGAAGCTTGCAAAAAGGTACCCACATTCCAGTGCAATTACATGATAGCAACCAATATTTTCATTACCAGATGGTGCTAATAGCAGTTCTCTAAATACAACTTCAGTATTTATCTAATCCACTTTAAATCTGCACATCTCCTATAGGCTTCCCATCCCCAACATCCTCTTCTTACAATACCTGTACACGGGGCATGTAGACACGAAACCCTATAGTGAATTTTAGTCACAAAAGTAAATGAGTTAATGACAGACTTTTTGGTGAGAATTTGTCCCTGGAAATGCTTTAGTTTCTAAGCTTTTTTCCTTTTCCAAAAATAGGCAAGAATACACTGCATCAGTACAGACTACTACTCACTACCCACGGTACTTCCGCTCTTCTGATGCTTCTTCCCAGACTTAGCCCACATCGACTTACTCTCTTGCTCTCTCTTGGAAACAGAGCAGTTTCCTTCCTCATGAAAACTGAATTTTTTTTTTCTCATCATGATTTGGAATTTACCTCTCCTATACACTAACTCTTCTTCCTACTATACTGTGGCTGTAGCTGTCAGATCTTCAAATCAATGGTAATTTACTAGTGAAAAAAAAAAAAAAAGATAGATACTTAACATTTTAGCAAAAGTTTGGGCAATATTTAGCACTTGAGTGTTAAAGGAAGTGAGAATTCAAATTGTCAGCACTTAGCACTTTCATTCATATTCACTAATCTCAGGAAATTATGTCCTGAGAAACCAGTACATACTTAAAATTGAAACAGGCAGTTTAAAAAAGAGTCTGCATGGCATCATATTTGTCAGTATTCAAAGCAGAGATTTTTCTTTTTCTTATTAGATTGGTCGGCATATCTCTTAATAATTTACTGCCACTTTGCAGCATCCCAGGACAGAATCTCTCACAACCTATTATTGGAAGACATTACAAAACTCTGTCAAATTTGGATGTGAGATTATGTTATACATTATAAATTACAGCAGCAGATGTTCTTTTAAAAAGTTGTGGTTTCTTTAAATGATCTAGCTGATGCAACTCTTTGAGTCACTGTGGTGAGAGACAAAATTGATGACAGGCTGATTTAGTGGTGCACTTTTTAACCAACAGTTTGAAGAGATTAGGAAGTTGTCAGAACGATATCAAGAGAGGTAAAGGGATTAATTTCAAAAGTCATTTTAAATTAAAAACTAATGGGTAGCTTGCTTTGAAAACTCTTTTATAGCTGGGAACAACTGAATGGAAAATCACTCATAAAGAAAACTTTTCATTTAGTATAATTTTAAATTTTTTTTTCTTAGGCAGATGTTTTCTAGATGCCCAGTAGCATGCTAACTTGTCTCAGAAAAATGTAACATGAACATTTCTTGGTGAACACATTAATCATTTAAGTTTCTTAAATATTTCTTCATCCCTGAAAGGTTTAAATTTTAACAACAATAAAAGATGTCTATCAAGTCAATAGACAGGAATGTGTTTAGCTTGACAGATAAATAATAAATGTGTAATTGTCATTGAAGAAATAGCAATGAAGATAGAAAACTACAATTAAAATATTTTTTAAAATTCTATAGCAAAATAAATTCATGTCCGGGAAATGTTAATTAAAATATGTTTATAATTAAAAAAAGAAAAAACCATTTTTATCAGACAATGTTGAAATGGAAGATGAGATATCAATAGATTGATAACATGTGATGCAAGACAGTAAAGTTTCCAATGTTATAAAAAAGCTGTGCCTTGATAATAATATTGAAATTGTTAACCTACAGGTCCAGTTTTATTTTCTGCAAGGAGAAATTCTACTCAAGCATAAAAAAAGAAGACCGGGAACTGCCTGAGGATTTTACTCCTCAGTGATTCCATGTAGTAGCTCAAATCACATGATTCATTGTCCCAGGTAGTGCCCAGAACTAAAATTATAGAATCATAGAACTACAGAATCATTAGAATGGTTTGGGTTGGAAGGGACCTTAAAGGTCATATAGTTCCAACCCTCCTGCCATGGGCAGGGACACCTCCCAGTAGACCAGGTTACCCAGGGCCCCATCCAACCGGGCCTTGAACACCACCAAGGATAGGACATCCACAACTTCTGTGGTACAGCCTGTTCCAGGGCCTCACCACCCTCATAGTGAAGAAATTCTTCTTTATATCTAATCAAAATTATTCAATAAGTGTTCAATTTCTTCCATTATGAGAACTATTTTTTCAATACGTTCTGTCTTTGCCAAAATTTAATAACCTTACCTGAACTCTACCCAAATTTCTACCTGTAATTTGACAT
Source organism: Calidris pugnax (assembly GCF_001431845.1). Lineage (NCBI taxonomy): Eukaryota > Metazoa > Chordata > Aves > Charadriiformes > Scolopacidae > Calidris > Calidris pugnax. The sequence continues at coordinate 10,287,847 of NW_015090839.1, read as the reverse complement.
TTCACTGTTTTGTTTCAAGCTAATTTTATTTAATTATTTGTGTGTGCATACGTGCATGTGTATATTTTTTTTTAAATAAAAATCTTGTAAAATAGAGCTGTTGTTTCTAAAATTAGCAGGAGGAAGAAAAAAAACACCCCTGTTCGGTTCATGCTCAAAAAATTACTGCAGTTCATTTACTCAGATGCTCTAGTACAGAGCAGCTCTTGGTCCTTTCAAGAGTAAGAGGTAAAGAACATTTAATGTACACATTGAAATTTGGCTAAAATTAACATAGTTACAAGACTGTGAAAAAAGTCTGAGTTCATGTGCAATCAGAGTTCTTGTGCCTGGGTGGTCCATCTCCAATAAGGAAAGCTACCTTTGCTGCTGCAGCTGAAGAAACTGAGGAGAGAACCCAGCCTTCCAGATCTCTGAGCATTGGCCCCTTTTGGCTGCTCCCAGGCAATATGGACAGAAGTGGGTATGCCCTGACTCAAGTAAGCATTTGCACAGAATATACAGAAATGTAGCCAAGAAGCAGGGGAAGGTAGCAGAAGCTTGAGCAACAGTTTTTATAGAGGGGAAAAGGATCACTTTGAAGATACTGGATAATTACAAAGGGACAGCTGAAGGGAGAAGCAGGATTTTGCGGGTGACCAGGAAAAAACAACGAGAAAGAGAGGAATGAGACACAAAGGCAGAGTAGTCTCATCATTATGTTCTAGAATTAGGGTTGAAAACAGGAGTCCAGTGAGTCTTGGTCCTCTGCAGTTAAAAAGTAGGTATGAAGTTATGAAGTTATTCATTTCCTACGTGGGCCAGGATTGGCCCACAGAAAGAGTAGTTACTGTGTTGAATTCTGATACCAGAAACTCCATAGTTCTAGAAGTCTTCTTCTAGACATGAAAGTCTTTTTTTTTTTTTTTTTATTAATCAGAAACTGTTCTAAACATGAGGTGTTTGTTTTCACAGGTAATGAATCAAAATAACTAAAGATATTGTATTTCCTGAACTACTGCAATGAATACTTTAGTATAGATGCATTGTGGTACAGTCCTTCACTAGATGATCCTCATCTATTTCTTCCAGAGTAGTCACATCGTTTTCAGTTGAACTGATAATTTCTCTATGCCCCAGGTTCTCACCTGCAGAAGAGGGATAACACCACCATCCATCTTCACAGAACTTTGTGAAGACAAATTTATTAACTTTTTATAGCACTCAGATGCTGTAGTAAGCATACCAAAATACTGAAGAAGAAATCTGTAATACTGCGGTGAATACTAAAAAAAAAGAGAGATCACACTTTGAATAACCAGTCAAATATTGAATAACTAATCATTCATTAAAAGAGGCAGAGACTGTACAAAAATAGACAGGCTCAAGTAAGGAAACAACAATATGATCCATGCATAAGGGGGCTGAATTAAAGTTGCTCAAGTTATATAAGTTTTAACATTAGAAGAGTTTGATTTCATATGTAGAATCTCTTTTTACAACTTCCAGGGTATTATTCTGTAGCTCTGTCTTTGTATGAAGAACATACATGACCCACTATAGTAGAGTAAATGTTTTGAAATCTTCCTTTTACTTACGTTCACAACATATTCCCTTGAGTCTGAAAAGGACTCTTTATCTGATTTTCCTTGCTTAAAGTTGAATATGAATATTCTATAAGCACAAAAATTAGTCTTGTCTCCCATTTCCAGCTTTTATTTTATCCATCAGATCACACCTCATCCTCTGTTTGTCCCTATTTTAAAGGAGTGAAATGAAGTAATGTCTAAAAGAAAATAAAGGGTTGAGAGGTAAAATACTAATACTAAGCAAGGAACAGCCATATGGGAATTGTAAAATTATTCCCTGCACATTACATAGGAAGTGATGCAATGTACTGTGTTCTAGTCCATGTTCATGCGTGTATGTAGTGCATATAACAGCAAAGAAAAATGGAGAGTGAGCATTAGGCTTATTTATCTGTTGGCCTGTGCCCTACGCCTCAACACAAAAGATGGCAACATGTACCATTAAGCATGTTTGAAGCAATGCAGCTGGAAGCAGAGTAGTGTTCTTTCTAGTGATATATCTGTATTCCTACAATTATCATCTTCAGGCTACCTCTACTGCCATGCAGCAGCTACAGCAGTTCTTTGAAGTTTTCATTAAAGCAGCATTTAGCAAATTTATCTACTACAAATTCTACTGTTCTTTATTTTATGCTTATATAATGCAACCTCTTTTGCATCCTACCACAATTTACCACAAAGGAAATGTAAATGATTGCAGCGTGAAAGCAAGCATCATCTTTTAGTTTGCTAACCAAGAGATTATTTAGATCTCAACATTTCTTAATCACATTTAGATTACAATAGAGTAGAGTAATAAACAGGACTTTCAAATATTTTGGCAAGACATGTGCTCTCCCATCTATAATACCTGCCAGAGTGCTCCTGTATGGCTGTCCCCTACGTTGTATTTTTAACCACACCAAAGCAAACATTGTGCTACCTCCAGAAACACACTCAGAATAGTAAGTTTTCTCAGGGCCCCCAGTCTGTTCTGTGTCATCACCCCACCACCAATGACACTACTAGCATTGCCACTCATTGTTCTTGGCACTTCGTGCCACCTGACTTCCCATACTGCACAGTACTTTTCAGCACTCATCATCCAAGTGCTGTAAATCCCACCATCCAAGTGCTTCAAAAAATATAAATCATATACATATATCACAGAATCACAGAATTGTGGTGGTTGGAAGGGACCTCAGAGATCATCGAGTCCAACCACAAAAAGAAAAGAAAAAAAAAAAAAAAAACAACAAAAAACCAAAAAACCAACACACCACCCACCACCTAAACACACAACAACAACCAAACCAAAAAAAACCATCACCCACCCACTCAGCAGCCCACGACAAACCAATAATCTTGGGCACTAGAGCATGCCCTGAAGAAACATGTCTACACGTTTCTTAAATACCTCCAGGGATGGTGACTCCACCACGTCCCTGGGCAGCCCATTCCAATGCCTGACAACCCTTTCAGTAAAGAAATGTTTCCTAATATCTAACCTGAACTTCCCCTGGCGTAATTTGAAGCCATTGCCCCTTGTCCTGACATCTGTAACTTGGGAGAAGAGACCGACCCCCGTCTCTCTACAGCTTCCTTTCAGGTACTTGTACAGAGCGATAAGGTCGCCCCTCAGTCTCCTCTTCCCCAGACTGAACAACCCCAGCTACCTCAGCCTCTCCTTGTAAGACTTGTGCTCCAGGCCCCTCACCAGCTTCGTTGCCCTTCTCTGGACCTGCTCCAGCACCTCAATGTCCCTCTTGTGGTGGGGGGCCCAAAACTGGACACAGTACTCGAGGTGGGGTCTCACCAGTGCCGAGTACAGGGGGATGATCACTTCTCGGGCCCTACTTGCCACGCTGTTCTTGATACAGGCCAGGATGCTGTTGGCCTTCTTGGCCACCTGGGCACACTGCTGGCTCCTGTTCAGCTGACAGTCGACCAACACCCCCAGGTCCTTTTCTGCCAGGCAGCTCTCCAGCCACTCTGCCCCAAGCCTGTAGCGCTGCCTGGGGTTGTTGTGACCGAAGTGCAAGACCCTGCACTTGGCCTTATTGAACCTCATCCCGTTGGTCTCAGCCCATCCATCCAGCCTGTCAAGATCCCTCTGCAGAGCCTCTCTACCCTCCAGCAGATCAACACTCCCACCCAATTTGGTGTCGTCTGCAAATTTGCTGAGGGTGCACTCGATCCCCTCGTCCAGATCATTGATAAAGATGTTGAAGAGAAGTGGCCCCAGTACTCCCACACTACCCACAAAGGAGTAGCAGAGTTGTAGGCAAGCATAACTGAGACAGCCATGAAAGACTGGGATGCAGGGTAAGAGTTCAGAACAGTCTTTTCAAAAGCAGAGATCAGACATAACCACAGGCTGTGTAAATCCTTGGCCAGAACCAGCCTGTGGTCAGAGTATTATTCCTGTACTTGCCAGAAATCTATCTATTGCTTAACAGGGCTGAAACTTTCATCCCATGCCTGGCAATAAGACTTAGAAATAGCTCCCCTGTTAACTTTACCACTGATTGAATAACTTTAAAATTTCAAGTACTTTAGGTAGTCATAAGACATGCATCAGAGCCGTTATAAAATCCAGATACTCAAAATACTGTCAGGAGTAACCCTGAAGACTGTTTGAGCTATAATGCAGTCATATTGTCTGTTGAATATTTTGGATGGAAATGCAGTACATTGTGTCCACTACTTGAGCTTGCTTAGTGTAAGCCCTAATGGACGTAAAATATAATGTGATAAATTTGTCTAAAATAGCTGGTATACAAGGACCTTTTGGGGTGTAGAGGCACAAGTGGGTCAAGTGTGTACATATATATAACACCTAATACTTTAGACCTACCACAAAGGCATACACATTAAAGAGCAGGACCTGCAAATCACAGAATCTGCATTTAAATTAAAACCGCTTTGTCAGGTATTCAGCTATGAGATCTATGGCAACTGGCATTTTCTAGGGACATTATATCACTCTGTTTCACAGGTGACATGCATGGATTTGATTAGGACCTTAGCACATGTACGCCAGAAAAAAAAGAAAATAATAAAAAAATTAATCTTTGCCTTCTTAATGTCACAATGCTGTTTGAAGGATTACATAAACTGTTTTTAAAAATAATATATGAGAGAAACAGATCCAAATGGAGTTTATTGTGGAACACAGTGTTCTTTAAATGTTCCTACAGCTCAGGTATAGAGACCCCTTCCATTCTTTTAAATAATTAGTTGGGAGTAGGAGGATTGTGGGGTTTTAATTTGTTTGTTATGCTCAGAATGAACACAAGAGAGAGAACAAAGAAACTTATTTTATATTTGCCTGAGCATGTTCAGTGTAAACTTTTTCACAGAATTTTCAGCACTCTCAGATTAAGCTAAATCCTTATGTAACTAAAAAAATATGACTTGGTTTAATTCCTGAGTGGTCAATAAGAATCATGGGTTCAACTCTGAAATCGTGGTAGATACTTTTCTATAATTCAAGTGATCCTTACTGTCCCTGCTACGTCTTCTCCTCTGGGAATCTTATCCCATAATCAATATACAAAGCAACAAGAGTAGCAGTTGGGGATCTGTTTCTCTAATCATAGATAGACTTGTAAAAAAATGTTTGTGGGAAAAACAAAGATATTTAGTCCAAGAGGATAAGAAGCGAGGATCTGATCAGATTCCACATCCAAAGCAAGGACTGTACCCTGACAATATTCCTAGACTAGTTTTAGCAATCAGTCTCAGGCAATCAGCAACAGCGGTTCAGTAAGTCTACAATAAATTAGGATGCTATAGCATGTTTTCTGTTCAGAAACAGCAACTCTGCTTCAATTGGGTTTTAAATATCTTCCTAGTCCTGACATAATCCTAGCTGCAGGCTTTGTTGAACCAACTGGTGTTTATTTTGAAACTGACATCTTAATTCCAGTAATCTGACTGCTCATTGTAGGTCATTATCTCACCAGCAGCATACTGACCACTATACAAAGAAGTGGAAAGGGTAAAGAACCTTTAACTGATATGTTAAAAATCATGCAGTTTTGTTTGAATTACTGTTAAAGTTGTGTTCATGTTTCTGTTTTCCACTCCACTCATCAGTTGTTTGTAACTATGCTAGAAAAGATTCTCTCCTGGCTGGAGCCCAGCAGATTGGTGCTCAGCTTGAGAGGAACAGTATTATTTAACTTTGAAAATATTTATTGATTCATGTTTTAATTAGCAGTAAAAAGCATTTTGTTTATTTTCAGAACATTTTCCCCCTCACATTTAAGGGCAAATTCTACTCGTTTTGTGTTTCACTTGCATAAAGGTGACATTTTCATAGATGCTTGCTTGGCACAAGGCAGAATCATGTACTTGGTATCCTGCCCTTGCTTTTTGGAAGATCCAGAATTGGCAGCTATGGTTATGCGTAGGGGGTTTTTGCTCTCTCTATAATTTGCTACCCAGATCAAATATGGAAATTTTTAACCCATATTTTGTGGGTTTATTGCGTTTTTGCATTTGTAGGTGTTTTTCCTGTAATATGCTTTGTTCTGACATTTAAACACAGAACAGATATGTTTTAAATGCTTATGCTTAAAATACCATTCATCATGTTTCTAAGTTTGTACAGCGCATTCCAATGAATAGTTAACATTTTGGATCCCAAAATAATCTCTACAAAGCACCATTTGATGGAGAAGCCAGGAAAAATGGTGGCAAGTAAATCCAGGTTTAAATGATACTGCATTCTGATCCAAAATCATGCATCTTGTCTATCTCAGCAGCATTCAGATTAGGAACTCTTAACAATGTCACTAATGTTACTGGTACTTGCAATGAATATCAAGTACTGATAGAAAGTATTAATTATTATCATTGCAGCCTTGAAAGTTGAAGCAATGTTATTTTATAACACAAATGCTTCAAGCATCCAATGCTGCTTCTAAAACAGTGGAACTGGGCAAAATATTAATGAGGAAGGCACTATTTATTTGTTTTCAACAACAACAACAAAATCTATTTTCTAATCTGCAATTGATTTAGAAGAACATAATGACATTTTCAAAGTAGTGAAATTTCATTATTCATGCTGCAGTTATTTACAGAAACTTGAGAAACATGTCCTTTCATACCCATGTTTTCACTTGTGAATTTTTTTTAAAAAATTAATTAACTGTATGGACAGTGGGAGCTAGGAAGCTTTTGCACATTAGAGTTGTTCTTGTCAGATAAATATTTTTAACCATTCTTTACGTACCGGGAAACTGATGCTCAGATAAGTGACGGCATGTGCTCTGTATATCACAAGTCTGAACACTTCACGCTCTGATGTTTTGTGTTGTTGCAGTCCACAGCTGACTCTCTTGTTTCTTTGCCGATTGTTTCCAATATAGAAGAGACAAAAGAAAAGTTAATATGTATGCCCACTCCTCAATTTGTGCTCTTCAAACCACAACGTGCTGCATTAGTTCATTGATGGCTATTTAAATACACATATTAGGATGTGAAATGCAAGGCTCCATTTTGCCGACCAGCTTCCCTGATGGGGTGTAAATCTCTAGCAGAGCAGATAACTAGAGGTACTAATTTTTTACGTTGTCTCACCATGAGTTATCAGAGCTTTTCTGGAAGAGCACTGGGATCTCTCTCAGCTAACTTTAGTCATGTGAAAAACATGTGCTTTAAGGTAATTGTTTAGGTTCCCTCTGTCATCACCTGAATGGCAGATGCCTTTACAGAGGGACTGACCCCTTTCACCTCAGGGTAGGATGAAATGGCCCTTAGTGGTTTCTTTCTTTCTCCATTGCTATAAAAAGGCATGTAGATGACAGCACAGGGCTCGCCTGGACAACTGTTTACAGACCAGATGTTAGGTGAGGTGACCACCACACTCAGGGTGTCTGCAGAGAAGCTCCAGCAACCTAGGTGCCTGTTTAAGAAATTACTGTCCTCAAGTGTCCATTTATATGAGAGGATTACCTGAGCAGCAATGGTACCAGAATGACTGGTATGTCTTCGCCACCACCCCAGCAACTTGCTATGAGAGAATCCAGAGCAAAAACCAGGGTGCTCGTTACCAGTCTTCAGAGCTCCTATACTCATAAACAGTCGTTTAATTGTTCAGTAATACCTTTTAATTCATGCAATTAGTCACAGTTTTTTAGTGTTTTAGTGAAAAATTTTGTGTTGATTCATGAATATATTGGTCTCATTTTGACCCACTGGGTGACAATCCCTGTGAAACAAATCAGCCCAATCAAATTTCTTTACATTCAATTTATATTTCTTTTTCGTCGACAGTTTTTACACTCCAGAAAAAAAAGAAAAAAGAATGTTGTTAGTTTCTTCACCAGCAGGACAATAACTCCTCTCAAGGCTTTCACTTGCTCATCTCCCCACTTCAACCTCAGATATATCTAACATTCTGTCACTACCTTTGTCTAGCAGAGAGGTTCCAAAACTGCCATTCAAAGTGTTTCTCTCCCCACAGATGGGAGCAGATCTATTATCCATAGCATCACCAATCTTTGTCAGCCAATCTGTCAGCTATGAAGTCATAAATTACAGCATCCAAAAATTCTTTCTGTTCCTACTTTTTCACTATTATTTTAAAATATATTTTTAAAATATTTATTTCAATCAATATAAATAAAAATTCTAATTTAGTACTTCTTACAGTGAAATTCCTTTTATTCCACCATAAATCTCTAATGGTGGTGATGGAATGGCATAATCATGGGGATTAGAGCACATCTTACTAGAAACATATACCTTACAGTTTACAGTTTCCTCTAAGTGAAGAGTTTAAGATGAGAATAGGTTATTTTGTATCTATGAAAGTGTTTTAGTCATGATCTGTAACTCCATGCAGTTGCACATCTAATAAACACAAAAAGAACAAGCAATGTTTACCTGCAGGCCTACAGAGGCACTGTTTCCGTTAGTGCCTATTTTATATTCTGTTACTTCTGTCTTTCCTGGAAAGAATCTTCAAGATCGCTGAGTCCAATACACTGCCACTGCACAGACAAGCGTTATATATGTGTACATCTATCAAGACCTTAAAACCAGCTAAGTAACTTGCCTGCACTGCAGGAAGGACATTCTTGGTGTTCACACATGTTCCTGAATTGGTTGGGACATCTACCTGAACTTCATCTTTGTCTGTCTACACTAATCAGGGCAACCTCTATTAATGCCTTCCTGTATCATCTACCTCAATCGTCCCAGTAGTTCCCTTCACTGGTTCCAGGAAGAGTTTATTTTCAGTGACTGTTGATGTCCAGAACTACATACTCTACTGGTTTCTTGTGCAAAAGCATTAACAGGTACATGGAACTTCTGGAACTAGCATGATTAATTCAAAATTAGTAAAGTAGAGGATTGCATTTGATTTTTTCTCTGTCTCTCAGCAAAGAACATGAATGAATTAAATCTCACAAGTCCTTCTTTCCTTTGATTTTTCCAGACAATAATTTCTCATATACATTTCATTCCATTTCTCTAATTTCACTCCTTAGCATCTTGATTTCTTCTGTGGAACATTTTGATTATGACTCTGTTTTGTGTCACTGGCAAATTTCAAAACCAAATAGTTATTTTTTGTTAGTATTATTAATGAAACTGTTAAGTAGCATCAGATCCCACACCAGTCCCACGGAAAACTGGTAATCTGCTACTTTAACTATTTTTCAGTTCAGCTCATTCTTATCTCTCTTTTAGGAATCTCTTTTATACATCTTTTATATCTCTTTTATACATTTTCCTGTATTTCCTTACCTCTCCAGGTAAACTAATCTCTAGTTAAGATAACCTCAGGTGGCTAATATAATCTGCTACATTTCTACATGAAAATTAGTTTGATGATTGCTATGTGGAAATACAGTGGCTTGAAGAAAGCTTGCATTTGTGTCCTGCTAACCTTAATTGTTTTGTAGTCCTAGAAGGCCCTTGTCCTTTATTTTTCTTTCTCTACATCCTTTTTTTCTTCCTCTCACTCACTCTTATTTGACCTCTTTCACTGTTCCAGAGTGCTAAATTCTGTCTTCTCAGTCCCTTCTTCCAGATCTTATTCACATTTCTCTTCCAAGCAGAACTCTAGACTTTGCCTTTTTTTTCTGAACCATGTAGTCTCCCCCTCTTTGAACAATTCTCTTGGTGTCGTTCTGTTCTTTCCACAGCTTCTCACCACTGACAGAGCAGAAATAATGAATGTAAGTAGATATGAAGGAAAAATATTGAAGTAAAAAAAAAAAAAAAAAAGATTTATGTCACAGCAACTTGGGCTGACAGAATCCCGTCTAGAGAAACGGAGAGGCAAAATGCGATAAATTCACTCACCGGCCAGCTTTATCAAAGACATGGCACTGGAAAGCCTGCTTATAGGGACTTTGATGAGAGTGCCTAATGTAAGAATTCTTGGTCTGAGATTTAATGATCTTGCTTACCTTTCGGTTAACACGGTACA
>NW_015090839.1:10224513-10277754 GCF_001431845.1 Calidris pugnax | reverse complement strand
AAAAAAAAAAAAAAAAAAAGATTTATGTCACAGACTTTTATGTTACAGAGAAATACATTTTTCACCAAGTTCCTTTTCTGACATTGGTGATACCTGAATTTTGTTTATGAGGTAATATACCTGAAGACTGCAATGTATTCAGGGTCATACGAGAGTGTGATTAGCTCTTTGTGGCATCAATATTCTAGGACTATGATAACTTTATCAATTTTTAAGAATCATAAAAGTTTTAAAAATTCTGAAAAAATATTTTTTTGCAATTTCTTAAATACATGAATCTTTGGCCTTAGATTTACACAGTGAAGAAGAAAAAATGCTAGTTGACGATTGTCTGCATATATATATAGAGAGAGGCAATGCTTACATGTATAGGCATACATATATATGCACATACATATACATACATATTTATGTATATAAATCTATGATAATCCTAAACTAGTTACTCTGAAACAGTTAGTATGTATAATGCACATTCCCATGAGGTGTCACACAGTATTTGGAGAACTAGATAAGAGACTACTATATAATTCACAGCTCTGGAAGATTATGTGGCCAAAGAAAGAAAAGACCAACTCTATCATGTCTTTTTAAATTTAATTTATTTATTTATAGAGTATAGTTGCAGTGTTAAAGACCTGACCTCCGTAAGGATACTTTGAATAAGAGTACATTAAATATAGTTCAAGTAAAATCTCTGTCAGTGAGATGTAGGGTCCTAAAGAAGACACTTCAGAAATTGTGTCTCTCTTCTGCTACCAGAAATGTAGTTGCAATAGTCAGTGCATTGGGTTCTTTTATGCAGTACAGGAGGTACCATTTTACTATGTAATTCAGGATTCTAGATTAAATACAACACACTAGATGATCTGTAGTTATCTTGGAGGAAACCTCCAAGGTAGCCACTTCCCTCTCCTTTTGTTACTGAAACAACAGTTGAAAATACCTGACCCTTCAGGGCTAAATATAAAAGCAGGGCATTATTAGTGGTAACCCCTTATTTTGAAACATATTTCATGCAATGCTCTAACAAGGATTCTCCTGAACTTCAAAACATTAAATCTGTTAACTTTAAGGTTCTCAGAGACATAAAGATGAAGGCTGCTGCTGAAATTAGAAGATTTCATGTATATGATTTTGATAATTTTGTATTTCTATTACATGGTCAGTATATTTATTGTCATTTCTTTTAAACTGGAAGCATCTGATTGACACTATAGAAGTTAAAATTATTTTAGCCAATGAAGAATATTTGGAGGAATATCTGTATTCACTCACAAGGGACGAAGGAAGCGACTGACAACATTGAACAATGGCACTGGACTACTATAGAGTGCTTGTACCATAGAATTGTGAAACAAATGGAAGGTACAGAAACATTTTGGATTTCCACTGAACTACAATCTAAAAGCCTTGGCTTACAAATACATTTGAAAATTCTACTTACAAATAAACAAAGTAGAACCTCTTCCAAAAAAAAAAAAAGTGGAAAAGAAAGAAAGAGCAAGCAATATACCCTTGTTACCAAAAAAAGCATGATTTTTTCATTACTAAATATAGGGTAAATCTTTCCAGCCTTAGATTTATTATTACCAGTGCCTATGATCTCTGTGGAATAAAAGTTGTATATTAAAGCTAAAACATCAATATGAAATGTAAAACCCACGTTTTCTAAATGATATTCACAGAGTTCTACTCACTCAGACTCAGGTGAGTGCACTCAAGGAGAATATTTATGTTTTAACTGATCTTTAGGCAATTTCTCTTAATTTTGCTAATATTTTTCACCCTGCATTTTCTTTCCATTTAACTTCTTTACTAAAAATTCAAACTTAGAATTGTCTAGTTTATAATCAAGCTACCACAGTATTTGGTTACTACTATCAAAGCTAGGATTTACTTTGTAAGGTTTCCTGTCTAACGCGTGTCTTTTCAGGATTTCTGTTGTATTTTATGCACTTTGTGCTGACAAGATCTCTGTTTTGGGGAGAACTAGGCTAAAAATAAGTTCTTATTGATTAAGAAGTCACTTCTAAAGATGTTACTTCATTCTGAATTATAACTACACATGAAATACAGAATTTTGGATCACAGAAGTTAATAATCAAAATTGTTCAATTTTTATTTTAGAAGTATTTAAGTAAGTGTATATTCTGGACCTACCCCTACATTTAGAATACCACATCAGCTTTTACTACCTGAACCCTAACCATTTCTTCAAAGTCTTCATTATTTTATTAGAATATTTATTATTATATTCATTGAAAGGCAGCTATTTAATAATATCAATTAGCATGTCTTCCAGTACAAAAGATGAAACCATTTTTTTTTAAAAAAGCACCCTACTTTTATTCAGTTGCAATAGTCTTAAAAAGAACTAGCTGCTTCCTCCAACTGTGTATTAAATATGTATTTATAAAATGCTGAAAGATAGAAAAAAATGTTTACTTCTCTTTTTTTTTTTTTTCCCCATTACATCTTTTTCCGAGGCTGTGTCAAAATTCAGGCTGACATATCTAATACAGTCACTTAATTCTAGAGATGCCAAAAATTATATTGGTCCTCTATCTTTCTTCCCTCTTTGTAAATAAAGTCTCATTTTAAATAATAAAAAAAATTTTTAAAGTAGTGATTTAGTTTTCATATCAATATAGCATAATTCAGAATACTTCTCAGCATTCCCACAGTGAATGCAGAAACATGTCTTGAGTTAGTCCATAAATGCCCTCTGGTGACTATCTCCAAAAATGCAAGGAATTTTTCCTTTATATTTCTATTTTCAATACCCAGTACAGTAGTTCAGCCAACTGATGTTGAAAACATAGCAGAAAATAAGCAAACAGCAATTGCAGAGATCAATCACCTATGCTCAGCAGGCTTTCTTTAAGTTCTGTTTTGTTTCTCAAGCCTGAGGTTTTAAGGGAAGCAATGGCAAAGCTAACCTCATCCAACACCTAGTTCACATGGTCCTCAGATTCTCTTATAAGACATACATGATAGATAACCTCAGCTTACTTAAAGACCAGCTTAAAAAAATAGAGATGAGGCCAACAGGTCAAAGGGAAAGCAATGCTGAGAATTTAGAAATCCGAAAAATTGTCCCTAAAGCAAACATTAAAACACTTCGGAACTATAAAAAGGCTTATATAAAGACCAGACTGGTAAATTGAACTGAAAGTGATTTCCCTAAAATTTTAGGTCAACTAAAAATTATTTGCACAGGTTAGAGACTATTATTTAGAGACTATTATTTTTTTCTCTAGCTAATAAATTTCAGTATATATTATAAATAATTGTTCTTTAGGATGAGACAAAATTACTGAATTTGCTGCCATTTCATCACTGTGCCCAGTGAACAGTTAAGTTATAGTTTGTTTGTATGGCAGTGTTCAGACTTCATCTCCTGGATTTTATCAGTCTAATATAAATTTGTTTAGAATTTTAGAACGTGGAAAGGTAAGCATAGCAAAATATGTCATTACCCACTGAAAAGAACCAGGTGACCTAGTAACAAAAAATGTAATTTCCTGTCTCAGTTCCCAAAAGTCAACAGGACGTTCAGTAGAATGAATCAGGCCAATAAATATATATGTTTCATGCTCACATTAAAAACATTCTAACCAAACACTGAATGCCCTAACAAAATAAATTAAATTCAGGTTACTCTGTTCTCATTGAATGTTTTCCCCTGGGAAATATAAAAGGCTTTACATTTACTGAAACTAAAATAAGATAAAAATAAAACCCGAGTGCATCCAGAAACATTCCAGCAATGAGTTCAGGGAATAATTTTGTAACAGTTAATTTCTGCTTTGAAAGATAATCTTAAATTTATAATAGTCTTAAATTCACTACAATAACACAAGTTACTGTGATTGATAGAATAAACACATAAACAAACAAAAAATCACACCTTGCATTTCAGCTCTATTTGGGGAAACTGGCCAAGACTAAAGTATTGTTTTCCTGTGAGTTAACAAAGAAATGCTCATCTTTTACAATGCTCTGATAATATACCTAGAGAATGACAACATACAAGATTCATAGCGAGTACTGATTTTATTTGCTACATTAACTCAAATACATCATTAAACAGTGAAAATCATGTCTTAATAAAGACATACTAGCAGTGTAAACAACTTAATCTTAAGAAAAAAGAGTCTGATTTGTGCTGTGTATGACAATATGCCAAATCATGAGGTTTCCTAAATTATAAGCAGATTTACAGCGCTCAAAGTGTCCATAAAACTAGATATGTCCAGGCAACTAATTTACTTCACCAAATGTAAGGCCTGTCATGAAAGAGCACAAAAAGGAGCCATTGTTTCACACAACAGCACTCAAAAAAAAACCAAAAACAAAAAACAAAAAACCCCAACCAAACCAAAAAAACCCCTGTGTCTATACTACTGTAAGTAAAAGTGGTAACATAGATGGCTTATGTTAACTTTCACTAGTTTAGAAGTTAGATAAATTACCAGAAGGACTCAATATACCCAAGTACTGATTAAAACAAACCATAACATTAGTAGTTTAAGTGCTCCAAGACTGTTCCTTGGACTAAGAAATAAAATTTATTTGCTTTTGGAGTTTCTGTGTTATCTAGTGCCAGGGGCTTGGGACGTTGGGTTAAGTTCAGTGTTTGTGAGGGAGATAATCACAATAGACAAGTAGGTAGAGAGGTCTCCAAATCTTGCCAATGCAGGTAAAAGTAGCTTCTGTAGCCATGAGTTTTACCACTGCCATCTTCTTCATCTTCCCCCTAGTTTGTTACTTTTTAGCTAAATACAGAAGTTTTATCAATTTATTTATAAGATGTTCACAGTTTCTATCATTTCCTATGTTTTTATCACTTATCTACCTTAGCGTGGTGCTGATGATGATAAATAATACTGCTTATTAGACATAGCAGGTGGAATGAAAATGTTCCATGTAAACTGTAGCCCCTGGAAATGGTCAATAGCTTTATTTTTACATTCAATGTATTTTTGGTGTTGCTGGTGGCATTGTTATAGACAAAGGAACCCTGCCCAGTATGAATACCATACTTTTATCAAGATGAATCTGGAATGCTTCCTAGGTTATACATCTGCTTGCTCCATCTAATTTACATATCAGAAGATATGCTGACCAGGGGATATGGAGAGTAATTATATGTATTACAAGTTGTTAGGCTACTATTTCTACAACTGCCAAAGACTCATCACCACCACCCCCTAAATCTAAATAAGCTTCTGGTTAGCTGGCTGTCAGAAGCAAGTTAGAATGCTTATGTGCCAGATACAACTAGCTGTACTGTGTTTACATGCAATCGCGGACGTATTGCAAGTCTTGTCACAGGCTAAACATTTTACCACTGACTACAGGACAATAGGTTTCAACATTCTTACATCATACACTGTACTTCAGATTCTTTACCCCTTTTTAACAAATTCCTGTTGATTTATTTATTGTTTTTCATAAGCTGTGTTCATTGCAAATGAGCTCTGAACAAAAGCAGTGGTAGAGGCAGATTAAAAAAAAAGAGACTTGTCTTTAAGGCAGACACAGAGCCTCTTCTTGCAGTAGCCCCTATAGTTGGTGCTTCTGTCCAGCCCAAACTTGCAGGGACAGTGTCAAGACAGCAAAACTCTATGTTTGCTTGTACTGCACTTCATAAGTGAGAAGAGAATAAGTATTGGATAGCATAGTAGCTTGTACCCTAGTTTGCAAGAATATTAATTAATTTGTCTGAATTTCAGCTATTGATTGTTATCTGTCAGTGCTCAGGTCAATTACTAGAGAAGAACGAGCTTTTGAATGTTTCCCCTGAGAATCCGATACAAAGCTTGGTTCTTCTTTGTTCACCCTCCCCCTTCAGCAATGATGAAACATTAGCCCAGGTCTTTTATACACACATAAAGTGTATAATATGGTGTCAGATCCAGAGTGTTTAAAAAAAGATTAGCAGGGAACATGTAGTCTTAAGTAAGTGGATGTATTCCGCAGCAGTGAATGCATTTAAGAGGCAGCCTGTCATTGTGAAATGGAGAGAAGAATACCACCTTGGTGAATCCAGTTAAATGTGTACCTGTGTATAAACCTAATGGCATCAATTTGAATTTGCACCATACTTGGTCAAAATTTTGCTTGCTACTGTCTAAATGAGAAATATAAAATGAAAATTCTCTGACACAGACTTTCAGAAGTGTCCAGGCAGGGCTAGTCCATTATTTTTTAATGGAGGCGCACTGGATAATTTTGCCATCAGCAGCTCAGTGGAAGACATCCACTCCATCTACTCACCCAGCCAGGTGGTGCATGCTGCCTTCAGAGTAGTAGGACACTAAAACTGTCCTGGACTGGACTGGCAAGGACCAGTAGGAAATGTGGGATGTCCAGCAGAAACACAGGAGACCTTTTATGTCCATGCTCTTGAAAAGATAAGGGCAAAATTGTAGCCCAGGTCTGGGTTCAGCTGGGAGCCTACCATTTGATTTGATAGAGCCATACTGAGATTTCTTTGCTTGCTAAAAGTGCATGCTCAAACAAACACATTTCTGGAGGAAGGTTGTTAATATGTGTTAACAATGTGTTAGTCTAGATACCTAAGCTCATGTTCTAAACTTCAGTAGACATTTTTGCAAAATAGTCTTCATTTTCTGAAACTTTATGTAAGCACAAATACAGGCTGGGCAAAGGACAGATTGATAGCAGCCCTGAGGAGAAGGACTTGGGGGTGTTGGTTGATGAGAAGCTCAACATGACTCAGCAATGTGCCCTCTCAACCCAAAGCCAACCATATCCTGGGCTGCATCAAAAGAAATGTGGCCAGCAGGTGATTCTTCCCCTCTACTCCACTCACCTGAAATAATGCGTCCAGCTCTGGGCCCCTCAGCACAGGAAAGACCAGGATCTGTTGAAATGGGCCCAGAGGAGGGCCAAGAAGATGATCAGAGGGCTGGAACACCTCTCCTATAAGGACAGGCTGAGACAGCTGGGGTTGTTCAGCCTGGAGAAGAGAAGGCTCTGGGGAGACCTTATAGCTGCCTTCCAGTACCCAGAAGGCATTGGCAGGAGAGATGGGGAGGGACTCTTTATCAGGGAGTGTAGTGATAGGATGAGGGGTAATGGTTTTAAACTGAAAGAGGGGAGATTTAGATTAGATCTCAGGAAGAAATTCTTTACTCTGAGGGTGGTGAAACACTGGAACAAGTTTCCCAGAGAAGCTGTGGATGCCCCATCCCTGGAAGTGTTGAAAACAAGGTTGGATGAGGCTTTGAGCAACCTGGTCTAGTGGAAGGTGTCCCTGCCCGTGGCAGAGGGCTTGGAACTATATGATCTTTAGGGTCCCTTCCAACCCACCCCATTCTATGATTCTATGAAATCTTTCAAGTTCAGTACAGTAGCTGTAGCTTGTACAAAGTGAATCACAGTAATAACTGTGAAAAAACCACACCTGTAACTATGATTTTGTATGAAACAGTAGCCAACAGTCAAAACTTTATTAGTAGTTATATGGTGCAGCTAGTAAATTTTCATTCATGTGATTGAAGCTAGCATCTTCCTCTACCTACATTTAATAACTTTTGCACAAAAAAATTGTTATTTGTTTAACATTATATAATTTGTTTTAATCATACTTAATCATCTAACTTCTCCATAACAATTGTGAAATATGCACAGACAGCTAAAGAGAAGACACAGCATTATATTTGATAATGAAATTGTTTTGAATACTTAAGTCAAAAGAAAAGCAGTATAAATTCAACAATGAATTAATTTTATCCATTTTTTATTAACTTCAGCAGTCTGTCAGAAATCAATACAGAACTATCATACCCAAAGTCTTCCAAAAGTTCAGAGTCTTGATGACATCAGAAGGTAATTGAGATTACACTATACAGTAGGTAAAGAACTTCTTGTTTATTTTGTAAGTCACCACTCCTCTCTTTTTTCTTATTTCATCCTTTCTGTATATACATGAAGGGATTATGGATCTGATCCTCCTGTCACTTACACTGGTGTGATATGACGGATTATGATGTGAAATAAAATTTGAAGACTCTATACAATCTCTGGATCAAATGTAGCTATACAGCTCCCATAAAAGTTATGTAACCCTTGGGTTCACAAGCTTTTCTCCTTGTTTTAAGCTTATGAATATGGTCTTTAACAATATCAAGTGTTCAGTGTTTCTATGTGATCTTATATCAGTATGACATCCAGCTTCCAGCATGGAATTTCATTTTAGAAGCTAAGAAAATATAAACTTTAATTTGCTCAAACAAATGTCTTTGAATTTGAGTTAACTGAAAATTGAATGTTAGTTGAAATCTATATATTTCAGAAGTTACCAATAATGCAGAATTGTGCTTGTAGTATTGCATCTAACAAGAGATTTTAGGTATTCTATTAGCTATTCCTATTTATAGCTGCTTTGCTAGCTGTAACGAGGGATTATTAAATGTTCTACCTACATTACTTGAGAACCATCCAATATGAGTATTGTATTCATTAATCTTTGAATTATGCAATATTAAGCTAAAAAAAATTAGCATCTCAGTCTAGAAATGGAATTTGGTTTTACGGGTGTCAAATATATTTTAAAGGCTAAAGTGCCTACACTTAAAAGAGGGTTTTTTTCAAACTTTACAGATTTGTTTTTATTCTTCAATAAATAAAATGAGGAAAATAAAAAAATTAAGCACTTACAAAAAATAGATAACATGTTTCAGTGTTATTTTCTGTTACCCATTCTGTTCTGTGACTGTATCCCAGAGACAACTTACTGTGAACTATCTTACTATACTTTTTCCTTTTAATCTTTCTTTGCAGAAGTAGACTGCAAAGACTGAATAAGATTTAATTGAAATGATTCCTGAATTACATAGAAAGTTCCATAAATCCTCTTTAAATAAGCCCCACAGAATTGCAGATTCCTTAAGCACGGTCTCAGAACAGTTTTAGAAAGATTTCTTCTTTATTTTTCAGAGAGTAAATTGGCTCACTATCCATACTGTGATAAGAAATTTAATAGTACTGAATCTTTACATGGTATGTGCATTAGTCCAAATAACTAAAGAGCGGTAAACACTGTTAACAACCTATTAAGTGCTTGTTTGGGATGTGTGCAAAAGAGAGTAGTTGTACTAGAAAAATGTTTTTTCCATGACAGTGATATCTAAAATGCGATGTTGTTTATTTTAGTATAAAGTGATTGCTATGCATTACAGATGTAAAATGTTTGTTGTTAAAAACATGCTTTTACAGGTGCAGTGTCCTAAGAACTAGAAAGGCTGAGACCATTCTGCAGGTGCAGACTATAAGAGGAATTACTTTTCCTTCTTCTCCATTTCTTTTCCATATCAAATCTTTGCAGTATCTCAAATCATATTAAGTATCATTTCTTTTTAAAGCATATAATGCACTTTTTTTATATATATATACCTACTTCTTCAATGAACAAACTGTAAGATATGATCACTTAAGAGAATGGAATACTTTAATTCCAGTATCTAAGCGGTGTTAAAATACTAAGAAACATCTGGAAGAGCAGATAAAAAGAGATAAATGTTTAGCTTTGTTATGAGTAACACACTAACATACGATTAGGTTGTAATGATTGTAACTTAACAAAACTGTTGTATGAAATATTTTGTTTAGCATTCGTTAAAAACTGCTAATGTACTTGTGGGTTTCATGGACTATATTTTATGCATATTATTAGTGGAATACAAATATGCAAAAAAGCAAACCGTTTGCTGTTATAATGTGAAAATAAATTTTACACCAATCTTATTTTTAATTTGTATGTGAACGTTTTTACCACAAATTCCACATTTTAATAATACTATCCCAACTCCATTTTTTAAACTCATTTTGTCACTGTTTTGTAACAGAAACACTGTAAATATTATAGATGTGGTAAACTATTATACTTGTTTTCTTATAAATGAAATGATCTGTGCCAACACTGACAAAATGAATTAATGTGTTACTAAGGCAACAGTCACATTATATGCTTTCTCTTTCACAGTATGCGGTAGAGCATATGGTTTACTCTTAATGGAACACTAGCTTCTCATTAACATACCAGTAGCAATGTCAGAACTTACAAACCAGCATAACAGGGAAATGGAAAAACTTATAAATTAGACCCTTTCAGTATTATTGAGTAGGAAATGACTGATGTTGCAAGGTACAATATTTAGCTAATACAGTGCCCTTTTCTGCATCTCTCCTCTCCAAAAAGAAAAAATTCTTTTTCTTGTTATAAATACAAATATTGAGTTGCATTTCTTTTTCTACTTTAAAATGATTGACATTCTTATCATTTTTAAAACCACGTTTCAGTATTTTTCTATCTCATGCTGTGTTTTATGTAAGCTTCCTTTTCTCTAGAACATATTAATACCAACAACATTATGGGGAAAATAAAAAGTGCTCACTTCTATAAATGGTTTACTCCTTCAGTAGGTCCAGTGAAATAAACAGGAATTGTAAATGAACCATATATCTTCTTTGGCCATTCAGGATCATGCAAAAGAAATGGATACACCACTGCACTGGGTCATCCCTTGGGGACAAAAAAAATGTATCAGACCTTCCCTGGAGTTTTTTGGTGTTTGCCATATTAAAGCCAGTTTCCCTAACTGCAAAAGTTATAACTGGTTATATGCCCACTGAAGTACTTTATCTTTTTTACCTAATGTCTCCCAGTTTAGAAGTGTCTGTGGCAGGACAGAATTATGTCCAAAGTGCATGCTGTAAGAAGGGATTGCCTAGAAGTTTCTTATTTTCTGCTTTTACAAAGACATTGAGTGTGAGTCAATAGCAACAGCAGAATAAAAGCTTTATGTGTGAGATTAGTATTTCCAGTTTAAAAATTTGTAACAACTATTATTTCCCCCTGAAAGTAAAAGAAAATACTGTAATAATGAAAAAAAAAAAAAAGGAATTGTGCTGCATTTTCTTCATTTCAACTCTTATCTTTACATCTCAACATAGCAGTGATACAGTCAGATGACCTGGTTGTATGTGGTTTTCTGCTACCCAAGTCACTGCAGGGATAAAACTCAAGCTAAGACTCCGTCAGTCCACAGTTTTGTGGGAACTGAAACCTAGAACTGAAATTCCAAACATTTCATGCCACAAATCATTGAATCTTGAGTCCCTTGCAAAACATATCAAGGAAGAGAGAGTGCCACATCTGAATGGATTCAGCATGACCGTGGTACTTTTACTGACAGTGAAATTCTCATTTCAGAAGTAGCTCTGTGTGATCCAGCAAAATTACAACTACACAGCATCAGGAAGATCATGATGATCTTGTCATGTATGCTACTTGACTTCAAAACACATATCTACAGGTAGATTTAGAAGTTTAAGGTTGTTACACAGTACTCAGAGTATGAGAAAATCTTGATTTAAAAAATCTATGTGTCTTTGAACATTGACAGTAATACAAGACTAAATTTGCTCAGCTTGGTCTGCTGAGGTTTTTCTTCTTATTCATTCTCAATTATTATTTTTGATCTCCCCTTCCATTCTTTTTCCTCTTCTCTTTTTTTTTTTTTAATTCTACGTGCTTTTATGTTTTAAGAACTAAGCCAGATCCATCACTAGCCTTTAGGATTTTTTAGGCAAACACTAATAATATCCAACACAGGCTGAGGTCAGTGAGCTAGCAGTGCTTACAGCAAATGCTCCAAAGCCAAAAAGCAAGAACTGTTTACACACAGGTGTGGGGCGGTGTGTGTCTGTGTGTGTGTGTAAATAAACACAGTAAGGAATACTTCATTTGCGGAATCCTGTTCTTTCACTGAGAGGAAGTCATCAACAAAAAAGTGTAATTATCAGACTAGCTTAGCTTCTCTTTTTCCAACTGTATTGTGTATCTGCACCTGAGTGAACCCTTATCTCACCTCATCGAGGATACCTAAGCTCAGTATCAGTTTAACTTCAATAACACAAACTGTTACTGCAATTAGTTCTATACTAATTCAGCAATGATGTTTGTGCTGTACATATTTTTACTAACTAGAAGTAGTACATCCATGTCGTTTGTAGAACATAAACAGGATAGGGAGGAGGAAGCTTTGCAAACTCCTTTAACTCTATGAAACAGAAAGATAATTGCCCTAAGCACAAATTGCTTGTTAACTCTCTATTCTTTCATAATCATCCTCTGCTAAAGAAGCACTCACTTTTACCATTCACATTTGCACCTCAGCGTTATATGAAGTATATTGCCATTGAACAGCAGCACTGTTAATTCCTGCACTTCAATAAAAATAAAAAAGCAAAGAGTTGCTTATTATTTTAATGTAGACTATGTCATTACTTGATCTGGTCACTCTCTCGTTGGACTATACTGCTTCTACAGGGAGAAATCAGTGTTTGTAAATAAGTTGTACAGTCATTTGTAATTACGATACAGTAGATGGTAATAAATGTTGCTGAATGAAGTTTCTGATTCAAGGAGATAATTAAAATGTATGTCCATCTGACCCCAATTCCTGCCAGCTTTATTTAACCACCATGCTTCCAGTATCTTTATTTTGTTGAGACAAAGAAACTCTATGTTGTATTAACAATAACATTGATAACAGTTGCTGAAATAAACATTTGGTCCAAAGTGGAGGGTTACAACACTCTTTTAATTCTGGTGAGGCTTGTGTACTATAACAATGGTTTCTTTTTCCAGGAGGAGCATTATTTCATTGAATTTCCATTGGTGTTAATACTATAAGACTTAGCCTAGGCATCATGCAATTCTAGATGCCCTCTTCAAGAAAGAAAATTAATTAGAGAGCAAAGGAAGCCAGCATGCTTATCATTTGATCAGGTCATTGACATAAGTGCTTCACACTTTTTTAAAGCCAAAAGCTGTCTTGTACACCTGCTCAGAAGTCTCATCAATTTTGTCTGAGCAAAGCCAGTTCTTTTAAGCTTGTCCAGGAGAAAAAGGCAGCAATTGTGATGGGGAGGGAAAAATAGGGAAAGATGTGTTGCAAGCTCTTTATCTTGATCTACGTTTGTTTTTGCACTGATGTATGTAATGAAACAAAGAGGATTTAATCGTGGCAAACAGAAGCCTATTGGCACCCAGAGGGATCTCATTTTCTCTCTTACAAGTCTTTTTCGTTTCAGGTTGCAACATCTTCTTTTCAGCCTATCCACAAGGCTGAGTTTCTTACCTGGGGCTTAAACTTGTGAGGCGTGAAGCTCTTTTGTTTTGACAGGTGCTCTTTGCTACACATCAGCCAACACTGGCAGTGCTAATACACAGAACAAACTTCAGATGTGCTAATGACTGTAGTTACCAAAATTCTCTCTGTAATGAGTTTTATTAGCTTACTTCACTTTTAGTTCTTAGGATAAAGCGGTGAAAACAAATTGTGCCAATAGAAGAGTGAGAAAGTTGGTTGCTTATTACGCGTTACATGAATTTCTCCAGCTTCTATAGAACCTCTGGAGTAATGGGACTATCATAAACTAGTATGTAAGAATCAGATTATAACGTCTTGCATAGTATAACTGCATGCAAGACGTTTCAAACATAAAAAAAAGGAAAAGAGGAAACTTAAAATTATCCCTTAATTAGTGGCTTCCCAGCTGTTCCTGAAAGGGACATCCTTTTTGTTTATCAGCTGCCCTAAACCTAGCATATTATTTATGTGTTTTAATCCTTAATTAATAGCCTAGAAGGTCATTATAATATCAATAGTGAATAATAACACATTTTTTAAGATCAAAAAGTGGACATTCAGACCTCAAAGTTGTGAAGCAAGTTGTGAAGGCAATTGCCTTGCCTTCCCTTCCCATCCCAGGACCCTCAATCACTGAGGTACCTCATAGGTACATCATAGGTATCACTTGATGACTAAATTCTAATCTGTTTTGTCAATTAAATAACATAGAGCTGATGTATATGTTTTCTTGCTGTTTAGAAGGAACTTAAAGGGCTCCAACTGTGGTGAAAAAGCCTGAAGAAGCAAGGAATACTGGGTATGGACAAAAGGTAGGGAAAAAGGAGAACTCACCAATATTCTGTAGCTAGTAGGTTAAATGTATGGTGCAACATAGCAGAACCATTAGTAAACAATAATTCAATTACAATTTATTTCACAGTTCTAGTGATTTCAATCCAGTTTTAGAAGAACATTTTTACCAGTGGCTTGAATTCTGTTTTCTGTACTTGTCTTTGTACTTTAAAAAAAAAATCACAGCTGTGGAACCTTGTGAAAACAAGACTGCATCATTTCTCTGAAAGCTGTTCAGATTTCAGTATATCTGAACTGTCTATGAGAGGTCAACAGTCCTAGTAACTTGGATTCAGTGGCATCAAAGATTTTTATTTTTCTGACCTCTACTTTTATCCTATGAGTAAACTTTTGGAAAAGCAGACATTTCATTGTCCCATTAAGACACTGACTAGAAAGGTAAATCCTGTCATCTTTCTTTCAAATAGCTATGAAAGAGTATATCTTCCTCATTCTTGCCAGCTTGAATAAACTGGCTCGAGTTCTATGATTGAAGCAATCATACAAAATCCTAAAACCAGAGTGAGTACTGCTTCTTGGAAATTCTAGGTTTTTAGGCCTTGACTTCTTTTTCATGCAAAAGTATACTTATTTTTTTTTATACCTAGTGTGGTAACCTCCTTTTTTTTTTTTTTTTTTTTTCTGGAAGCAACACTTGATACTTGAAAATATGATTCTGCACACACAAGTGTTTGGATGGATTGATCAGTTTTATTTAGAGCTTCCAAGAGCTACATTCAAACAGAGTCTCCTAAGAAGAGAAAGAGCCATTATTAAGACTGTTAAATTTGGAAGGGAAATTTTGCCCAGGACCATCAGCTTAGTACTTACTTATGGCTGAACTTTTAGGAGATATTTTAACTTAGTTCTTCCAGGTTCTCATCTTTCAAGGTTTCATCCTGATGTTCAATGTCAGGTATCTTGGAAGGCTGAAGAGTTGAGAAAATCTCACTGAGATTTGGCCTGTGAGTCTGGAGTCTAAATATTGCTGATCTGCTGGTTTTTAGTGTACTTATCAAATTCTCTCAGTGAACCATGTAGGAAAGAGAGAGGAAAGCCTTCCAACATTACCCTAGTTCTGTTATTTCCAGGTGGCTCTATTTAAATCCATAGGGTTTTTGTAGTCTTGTACAGCCTAAACCCTTGCAATCCAAACTAAAATTTATATGAAAACGTATGCAAGGAGGAGCACTGATACATGTGACAACTTACTAAAAGTCAGTAGGGAGAGACTGAGCTAACCAGATCTGTTGGTAAACACCTGGAGTACAGTGAAATGTGCCACAAAATGTGCCTCCATTAAGCTTGGGATCACTGAAGTACCTCAATGGCTTTCAACTCCAACTTGGTGTACTGTCAGTGAACCTTTCCTCGCTGCTAGGTTGGTCACTAAATCATATTTTGGATAGGACTACAAAGACTAATATCTAATTGAAAAATAGTCCAATATTAATGGATAAATATTTGGTTGGTTGGTTGGTTGGTTGGCTGGGTTTTTTACAGCACTTAAGCTTTTGGACGCAAGTGCTGTCAGATGTTTGGGGACATAACTGCATTTCTTCATAGGAACTGAGGATCAGAGTCAGAAGAGTCAGAGCTTTATTCCACTATGTGGAATGTTTCACTTTTTCATTTCCTCCTCTAATCAACTCCAAAACAGGAACAAAAGCACAGGAAAAGTATATCAGAAGGAAGTTAATACCTGAAGTTTATGGAACAGATTTTTTCTATAGGTCTTATACAAATCAGCTTCCTAGCCCCTGCCTGGCTTACTAGGAAAGAGTTATGTGACTGGTGATTTGACTGTGTGCTCTGCACAGTCTCCAAGGACATGAGTTTCTGACAGAACGCCATTCTTTAGCAAGATTTCCTGGCTGGAAACAGAAGGTAGGCATTTTTTACTAGAAATAAGGTACACATTTCAAATACTGAGAGCTCTCAATCACTAAAGAGAATTTGCTAAGTAACGAGGTGGACCATCTACAATTTGAAGTATTTAATTAAAGATTTGAGTTCTTTCTTCAATATTCAATTAAAAGTTCTTGGTCTTGATAGGGAAGATGACTAGGATGAGATTCCGGTCTATCCTGTGGAAGAAATTAGTGGCTATACATGTGATTTCTCCTTGACTGAAAAGCCAATTGCCTCTATAAGCCTCAACCTTGTCCTTTGGTCCTGTTATTTTCCACATTTGTGACAATTGTATCAAAGAGAATCTACCACCCTGCCTTTGCACTTCCTGTATACTATTTCCTTTCTGTTCCATCTTAACTCGGGCAAATACAGTGCTTTCCTTGAAGTCTCTTCACTGCAAGTTCCTCCTAGTTGTTTAACAATCATCCGGGCTTTTCTACTGTGCTACAAAATATTTAATTTGATTCGTCTAGTTATAAATATTTGCTACTTTGTGTGTGCGTATTCTATTCAGCCCATATTCTCCTTGGAAAAATACAATCAATGTGTGAATCTATCACATATTTTACAGAGTGTGAACTTTATATTTATTCATATCAGCTTGCAAAATCCACCTCGATATCAAGTCTAACCTATGTTTTCCTACTTTCACCCTTCAGCTTTCATTTCTAGAGACTGCTGGCACAAGACCTATAACTGTAGGCTATGATTGCTCTAGGCAGTGGAGAGTCATCTTGGCAGCAAAGTTTGCCTGCAAATCGTAGGAGCTGAAATGAGAAGCTCGCAGCTGATGAGGCACCTTGCTGAAGGAAGGCACATCCTTTCCCCATTTCCTGAAGACTGATGAACTTTCAAGAGTTCCACAAATAGGGAGAGCGAAAAAAAAAGCATTACATTTATGATATCTGTTCTTCTGTTCTTTGTTTTAATCTCCTCTATTTTATGAAGTAAAAAACAACCCTAGCTAAACAAAGAGAGGGCAAAGCTTTTGCTACTAGGAAGCTTGATCACATCATTGATTTGGCTCTTGAAGGGTTAAATTGTAACCAGAGAGCTCACTTTTCAGGGAGATTCTAGGAGTTTAAGTGACAATAGGAGTTTGGACTTACTACTGGGATAGGAAGTTGGACAGCAAGGTTCAGCTCTTATGAGGGAATCTAAGAGTAAGCCAAGAGGCCAGAAGGTTAAAGGGCAGCGCTCAGGCTTCCTATCAGCTCCAGAGACTCCAAACATTCAGGCTTTCAGAGGCTGGATTCCCTCATGACAATCAGATGAATGGCCAGTAGGGACATGGAACTAAAACTGATCCTGCTTTCACCACAGTGTAACTTGTCATCCACCCTCATTCATTTAAATGGAGGTAATAACAGAAGAATAATCCACTACAAGTCAGAGGCAAGAGGAATTGAAGAGAAAAACATAGTTTCTCAAATGTCTTTAAGCCTAATTCCCTGTATTTCAAACTGCAAGCAGAAATGTACATAAAACCAGTGCATGTTCAGAGACCTTCAACTCTATTGTATCTTTTGGCATGTCTGTGTGCAGTAAGGTATATTTTGCGCTAAATACAGCTTTTTAGAGGACATAGTTTACTAGAGCTTCTTAGAGGATGTAGCTTAGAGGGCTTACTGAAGTTCAGAGCACAAGCTTTAATAAATTACATCAGTAAGACTGGAAGTTAGGAAAGATGAGGAGAGCTGTTGCAATAATCATTCCACAGTAGAAAGAATGATTAATATTTTAACATTTATTAATGACCCCAAGCAGCTAGGCAATATATACAGTCCTGTGTGTTGCTGTTTTAGGATGAGAAAGGTATTCTGAGTTCTGGTTGGTTACAAAGGTCATGCATGATTTTTTATTTCCCGTTTCATTATAGCTAACAAAAACAGAGAGCATCTTTGTTCACAATTCCATGTTTCTTCCAATTGTTGCTTTTCCCCAGTCCTTTCCTTTTTGACAGCATTACACTACTGTTCATTTGTTTAGGCTGTTTCTGTGATGAATAAAATAGCACCGTATTGCAATCTTGCCTCCTGGTGATCACTAGTTTGCTTTCAGTCCCTTCTGTTTGTTTTCAATCACCGTGCAGATATATTTTACCTTCTGACTGGTTCTGTATGTTTTGAGCAATGGCTTCTATAATTTCTGCTTTTTGTTTTAGCAGAGGAATGAAGGCTTCATATCTAGATCCTAACACTAGCATGCTTCAATAAAATTGTATAGAATCTTTCTTATTTTCATCTTTCAGCATTTTCATCTCAGTTTTTAGTGCAGTCTAATTGAATATCCCCTGCATGTTTTCACACCCTGGCTTGTTTACAATAATACACATAGATAGCTCCCATCCTAATCCCACCAGGAAGTCAAAGTTTGAGCTCAGTATTTGTTTTCTTTATTTGGCCCTCTAAAAGTTAATTATGAAACCAATAAGCAAATGAAAAATCTTAATCTAGATGTTTTAACCATGCTTAGAGGGGCTTCTGTGACAGAGTTTGACTGTCTTGCAAGCAGCTTAACGCAATGCTTGTAAAAACCTATTTTACTACTGTTTCTGGTTGCATTTGCAGAAGACAAAAGATTTATTCATAATCTCATATGCTGTGGCATATGAGAAATGCAAGTTTGACAACAGATATTGGTAACAAGGGATTTTTTTGTTCAATTGGGTTTTTGGCAGGAAGTGATGGGGGAGACACAAAAAAAGGAAAAAATCTGTAAACACCAGATCTATATAATGAGTCCTTTAAAGCAAAATACATGAAATTTAGCTCCCTGGGTGCTGAAGCAATATATATGAGAATAGTTACTATGATTCACAAAGAGCCATCTTGCTGTTTAAGTACACTTTCAGCTACAGCAGCTGTTTTGATTCATAATCTGTGCTATAGCAAGGTTTATTTTAAAATACCAAGCAGGGGACAGGGCATTCAAACATCAATTACTTAACCGAGAGGATTCAAAACCTGAAGTGCTTGAAACTGAAATGAAACACATGGCAAATATTTTGCTTCCTGTCACACAAGGGATCCGATCCTGCAAGCTGCATGAGTGCAAAGCTCCATTCTGTCTGCAGTCAACAGGTGAAATTCTGACATTATTGTAATCAACCAAAATCTTTCCTTCACCTTTCACAGAACTGCTTTGACCACAGGGATGTTCTCTGAGCAGGGTAGGGTAAGGTCTCAGAGTCTTTAAGTTCTTGACATTTCAAGTTGGATTCCCTACAGGCTTGTAAATATAAAATCATTTAATTATATTCTCTGGAGGTGCTGGAAGAATGACAAAGAACATCATACCTTCAGTCTCCTGGAAGGAGTGTTTGAATACTCACATTTGGCTCTTGCAACTGTAATCAATCTACTTCACATCAGTCCTTCTCTGAGAATTTGCATTCTTAAGTTGCAGCCTATGTACAGCAGCCTATGATAAAAAGAAATTTAAAAATTAATAAAAACATATATATATATGGACATATAGCTTCAATCCCTTATCCAAATCAATATATACATCTCAGGGAGGAAAATACTGGCCAGTAACTATTAGTCTCTTCTTGTGTTTGATAAGTCAGCACAAAGAAGCTTGCCAACCCAAGCAAATAAGTCACCAGTCACACAACGTGCAGGATCCTTTCACCATGCCTCCCATCACTCACACGCGAGGATTGCCTGGATAAATGATTTGCAGGATGGGGCTCAGACAACACCTGGAATTGTCAAAGCGTTCAGACATACAGATGGTTGAGAGGAACTTGTATGTGGCACTCAAATTATTTTGTTAATGGTGCCATCTCCTGGTAGCAATTTGCTAATCTTTGCCCCCACAAACTTGTCAAATACTTACACTTTCTATTTTAATATCATAACACTGAAGAGAGGTAAACAAAATAATGTAGATTGCTTTGTTGATTTTGTTTTTATTTTTTAACAAGGCATTTTCAAATAGAAAGCAAGCTATTATTAAACAGTGGTGCATTTTAGAAAACAATTTGCAGGATATAGACCCAGTGTTCTTTGAAAAGATTTTTTTCCTACTCAAGTTGTTTTCACTTCTTGCTTTCATAAGTATCAAATATCATCAAACCGAGTAAAGGTAGATGATACTTATAGAGGGCAAGGATTTGCATACCAGTGCAGATCCCAAATTCGCACATTTTGAGGAACGCAATGGTGCAGTTCAGTTTGATAAATGAACAAAGGAAGAAACTGATGTATGTCTAAGGCAGTAAGAAATCTGTCTTCAAATTTTGAATGGGACTAGTAACATTTGAATACCATGTTCAAAGCCTTGGAAGGGCTCGCTTTTCAAGGGATCTAAGAAACAAAGTGCTGTTGAATTTGGAAATACTAAGACATCGCAGTGGCACAAAGTAAAATATCCAAGCAATGGATCTAATTATGTGATATTACACTAAGGAAAAATGTTTTCCTGAACTTATCCAATAATTTCTTTCACTGATACCAAAGGATTAATACCTTTGTATTGTGGTAAAGATACTGTAAACTCATTTTCTTGAGCTCTAGTTCTGTTTCTGTTCTGGTTCTGCCACAGACTTTGCTGTTACTGGGGAAAAAAAACTTTACATCTCAATGCTGTTTTTGTATATTAGAAAGTTCAGAACAACACAGTATCTAACCTAACATAATACAATTCCTGTGAATAGGTAAATTCTTAGTGATGCTGAATTTGGCTTTTACTGTGCTTAGATTTGATACAAATATTTCTGTAGGATAACAGGACAGCCACCTTTGCAGAAAAACACATAATCTCCTGGATGTATGAATAAGCTTCACTTACAAGCAGGAATGGACATGGATTCTGTGTAAGGACTTTGTTGCTGTGGATTCCATTTTGATGCAATATTTGGGTTTCTTCACATTGCTATGCTTGGAAAGCAGCACCAAACTTATTCTGCTCTGCATTTGAACAACGTTTTCATACCACAAGATTTAATCAGCCAATACCTCTGTCTTTCCCCAAGTGTGCCTCTTTGACTGGAGGAAAGCAGTCTTATATTTTCATTTGCCAGCTATTTGCCCTTATTTTTCCATGCACACCCTGTTGTCATGTAGCAACTTCTCAATCTTCCCAGCTAGAGAGAAGAAGACGCAAAGGTAATCCAGTACCAACCTGGCAACTTCAGAACTGCAGCTGGTTTGCCCTGACAAACCCAAAGACCCTCTAGGAGAAAGGCTGTGTTAGAAGTAGGTTTTATTCAGTAACTGCATAAAGGAAACCAACCATGGCCAGTTTTAGGAGAGCTCACACAAGAATCACACAGGAAGATATTCCAGAGGAAGAGACCATTTCTATTCACATGTCATGTCTGATATGCAGACAAGTCGAAGTGGTAGGAAGGGAAATGGGGAAAATATTACCACATGTAGTGTGTGGACTACAACACAAGAATTTTCGAGGGAATGGAGGTCTGAACCACACATCTACTGGCAATGGTCAAATTACGAAATTGCTAATTATTTACTTGGGGAACTCTAATGGTGGATAGATGTGAGCTACACACTAAATTGCTAAATAGAGATGGCTATATAGTTGTTTGTGCAAAAACTTTATCAGAAGATAGATAGACTTTAAAAACACAGAATTAGAAGGAGATTAAAATAAAAATGGTGACTAACAAAGCAAAATATCAAAGTTTTCAAAATCTATTAGAAGCCAGATACTGAACAGTTTGAAAGCAAGAGAGTGGTGGGACTGAGGAAGAGGAATATCAAGAAGTATAAAGTAAGAAGGAAAAAAGAGTCTGAGAGCAATAATCAGCTCATCAATTTTTAGGTATTTTTTATATCTTACCTTTCTTTTTGTATCTTCAAGTGTATCTCATTACAGTTTAGCTGTGGTTTTTAACTTATTTTTCCACTGTGCTGTTGTAT
Source organism: Calidris pugnax (assembly GCF_001431845.1). Classification (NCBI taxonomy): domain Eukaryota; kingdom Metazoa; phylum Chordata; class Aves; order Charadriiformes; family Scolopacidae; genus Calidris; species Calidris pugnax. The sequence continues at coordinate 10,255,922 of NW_015090839.1, read as the reverse complement.
TTCAGAGAAAAATTACTTAGCTCTAAAGAGAAAAACATTGCATTTGGCTTCTGTGGACATAAGTAAATCAGACTAGTTTTTACTCTTATGAGTACATCTTTTATTTGACTAACTCTTCTAAAGAACTTTCAGGATCTTATTTATATTGAAATAATTTAAAGATTTATTTTTATACAAGCTAACCTTTTTACTTCATAGAGACTCTTTGCACAATGTTAATTATCAATTAGAGGGCTAATAATTTCACTGAATGTATTTGACTTATATCTCTTACTATTGTCTCATTGACTACTGCTTTTGAGCTGAAGCTGGGGCGTTCAGCACTCTTTCTGTGCAGCATTATTTTAAAATTTAGCTGGAACTGGCTGCCTGTCAGTCACTTGGCAGCACTGCGCTGTGAACTCTGCTGACTAGAAGCTGCCAGAAGTGCTATATTGATTCCTAGCTGTTGGGTATCTGCTTCTATATTTAAAAAGAAGATATTGCTTTTTTATGGAAATTGAAGGCAGAGGGGAACCTTATTGTTCTAAAACACAGAGTAATTAGCAGCAGCCGTGGAAACTGAAACAGTCTGACATCAGACAGGAGGAGACTTAGTTACTTCTCCTATCACGAATTATTGTATTTTCACATTAAAAGCGGCATAGGAAACTGGCATGTTATACACTTCATATACGCCTCAGGCTTTGTAAAAACAGAGCGATCACTGATTAATTTGAGAGAAGCCTCCGAGCGAGCTGGTTTGTGCAGATACCCAAGGTGGCCGGTAGGTGGCGAGATATGCAAATGCACAGCGCTGCCTAAAGCCCGCCCGTCCTGAGAGCCGCTCGGCAGCGGCCCGGGAAGGGCTCTGAAGCAAAAGCCTTCCCTCTGCTGAGAGAGATTCCATAGAATTTCAGCATTTCCAGTTTTCCCTAAGTATGATTCCTTATTGAGTATTACGGTTTAATAATAAAGTCTGCACTGAGTTGGAAATAAGAATAGAATAGAATAGAATAGAATAGAATAGAATAGAATAGAATAGAATAGAATAGAATTGCCCAGGCCGGAAGGGCCCTCCAAAGGTCATCTAGTCCGACCCCCCCGCAGTCAGCAGGGACACCCCCAACTAGACCAGGTTGCCCAGGGCCTCATTAAGCCTCCGCATGAATATCTCCAGGGAAGGGGCCTCAACCACCTCCCTGGGCAACCTGTTCCAGTGCTCCACCACCCTCACAGTGAAGAACCCTCTCCTAATCTCCAATCTAAATCTGCTCCCCTCCAGCTTGAAGCCATTGCCCCTCGTCCTGTCACTGCAGGCCTTTCTAAACAGGCTCTCCCCAGCCTTCCTGTAGGCCGCCTTCAGGTACTGGAAGGCTGCTATTAAGAAGCTGTTAATATGTATCTTCTACAAAAGCATGAGAAGGTATTGGGAATGGAGTAACATCACACAAGTCTTTTATGTCACTCTTGTCATGCCATTTAGACAACACAAGGTCCGGTTACTGGGTGGCTCTGAAAACTGGCAATACCCTGGCATTTTTGCCTTTGATCACCGGTTTGAGTTCAATCGAGGATAGGAATAGTTACCCACTTGGCTCAAAAGAGATCGCTGTGGTGGTTTCAGGCTAATGCACAGTTGTCCACGTCATAAAATGATGACAGCTACTTGGCAAAGTGATTTGAAAAGGGAGGTTAAGGCTACATCTGAACAGCAAAGTTGCGCTACTTATGTGGATTTAGTTAAAGTGATATTATTGTCTAGATCTAGTCATACTTGCATACGTATTTCTGTGTGAGTAGGGATTTAACCTCTATGGCTGTAAGAGACTTTTGTGCTCATATAAATATGTATTATCCAGAAACGGTGCCAATATAATTTTACTGCTAAAAAGCCCCAGCTTAACCAACAAAAGAGTACAAATATTGAGAGAGGATTAGAGTAATAAATTAACAATTTTTTCAGCCTTAAGGCTAAGAATACATGAATAAGGCTGCAAAACAAATTAGACATGGAGTATGTAGACCATGATTTTAAATATCTGTGATAGCAGAGTTATTAAGCATGAAAAATACTGCACAATTTATAATACTAGTCCTGCATCCTCCGCACTCCTAGCTTTCCCACTCTGTTCAGTCTCCTTCCCCAGAGCCAAGGAGGTATTTTCTTCATAGGCTGTCTGTTACATTAGTGGAAGAGTTGGTAGGTAGCCTTCTTTCTTCTGTCCAAAAGCTGCCTGAGTCTCCTTTCAAGCAAAAACCTCTAGCAGATCTACAGTAAATCTGGAAACAGTGGAAGTCTGTGAGATGCAAAAGCAACCAGGTGAGTGCAAGGGGTTATGAAAGGGCAAAGGGCCCTAAGGTTTTTAAAGGATGAACAGGAATTGTCCCCTGCCCCAGGGGAGCATCCTGGAGCCTCAGCCTCAGGGTGCTTCCAGGGACAGGGAAGGTCAGATTTGGCTGGAAGGCTGGGGAACAAGAAGCAGAAGAAATTATAGTCCTAGTGCAGTCACTGCCACCCCTTGATCAAAAGATTAAATTATGTCACGTGATCACACTTTTTTCATATAGGGCCATGAAACAAATGACACGCTAGTCTACTTGTGTGTGTGTTCTTCATTACATTCACAGGTAAGATTAGTTTCTCAATATTCATTGAGAGGTGTTCCACATTCTGCATAAGGTTAGGAGATGCACAGATGCAGTTTAATCTAATGTCCTGTGAAACTATATCCTACTTTGTCATGGTGCTTTGTCAGCCATGTGCTGAGAGATTTCTAGTGAACAATGTCAGAAACCCATGGATCTGCCATGGTTTGCTAGGATCTGCCATGGTTTGCTAGTTCCTGCTATGAGGACTTCAAGGGCTATGCCTTTACTCGGGAGCTAGTATGTGAACACTGTGACCTCTGAGGCAACTGTGATTGTAGCTGCAGGTACATTTATCAGTTCTTTAAATATGTGACAAAAAGACTTTTTTGTAAATGGATTATAATTCCCACTTCACGCACACAGTGTAGCCTTTGCCTCCTACAAAATATCTCATCTAAGGATGCGTATTCTTTGGATGCATCCAAGGTGACCTGGAAAGGTGAGAATACATCACCCAGTATGCCTACCTTTTCCTGGCTTTGAGTTCCAGATTACTGCTCTCTGCTCCCAAGTCATTCATTTACTTTCTTTGTCAGTTTGCCATCTACAAATGGAGTTAAATATAGAAAGGTAATGAGGGGCTGACTGAGAATATTGTACATTCCTGCATATTTTTGAATGTTGTGTTTTCCAAGTGTCATTAATTCCATAAGGAAACTAGTATAAGTTGGGATAATGGCTGGCTGTGAAGGTACTCTTGTTTTGAGACTGCCTTTGAGGCTGGTATTTTTTTACTGTGAGCTTGTTTTGAACAAGCCAGTTTATTCATTTAAATGTATGTTATTCTGGCTGTGAAGCACGAACAGTGGTATTTGCCTCCTTTCTCATGGACAAGTGGCTAATAGTCATAAATCTTTAGAAAAAGGTCAAAGTACTGTGGATCTCAGTAGTTGTAAAAAGGGGAAGAGGATTCCGGGTATATAGCAGTTTTGCTTTGTGGTCTTTCCAATTTCTAAGTATGGATTCATCACCCCAATCCTACTATTTTTTCTTTGAATTTCCTGAAATGTTGTGACCTTGAAAACCAACAGTCTGTGACACTTTTGCTTGATATTTTACTGAGAATGAGAAGCTGTATTCCAATTTCAAATGTATAATACTACCTGATGATGCTTTGCTTGTTTAATAGGAACTCTTCCAACTTTCTATTAATGTATATGCATATATGTACATATGCATTTTTTAGGCAAGGGATGCTGTTTTCAGGCCACAATGAATATGAAAAAGCCTTTATCAAACTCAAAGCAGTTAATCTTGAAATGGCTCATTTTCCAGAAGAAGCTTTGATGTAAAAAACTTCCCATTAGGATTAAGGTAAAGTTGAGTTTAGCCCAGGAACACATAATGTGCTTCTTATTAAGAGCTCCTTATTTCCCTATGAAAGACTACAGTCATTAAGTTTCTACTAGTAGGTCTCGTTTTGCCTATTAGAGGTTTTCCAGCCTGGGGCTGTGAGCCAAATGCCTACTCACCACCTTCTGCCATGCATATTCCTGACTGTAGAAGCTTTTGAACATACTCCCTTTTGATAAAATAAGGCCTGTGGATATATACATTTTACATAAACATGAGTTTTTAACATCACTTTAATTATTGTTTTTATTAAGATTCCTATTCTTAAAACCTGTAATGATCATTTGCGGTGAGCACATGTAAAGATACAATGCCACGAGCAAGAGTGGCAGGGTTAGAAACCTCAGCAGTCCTTAATTACTCACTGAGGATCTTAAATCCTGTTTCAGAAGAAATCAGGAAGCCTGAGGCACCTAGAAATCCTCAGGGGTTCAGGCTTGCGAGCTCCTAACTCATTTTTTGCATAATGCAACAGAGGACTCTGGCCCATCACTTCTGGCAAATCTGGCTACAGAAGTTTCATACCTGCACTCTCTCCCCTGTGCCTCTCCCAAACGTCTCCCTGGGACAGAGCTGGCAGAATGGAGCAACGCCGCTCCAGCTCACAATCCAGCAAATTAACTCAAACATTAAGATAAAAATTGTGCTCAGGGGCTTTTTGAGTATCAACTAGAAAAGTTGAAATGTTCTATTTTTGCTCTGTTTTAAGCCAGTAACAAACAGCTGGGGGCAGAGACAATAACATCTTAAACTGCTGCAGCTGTTTACTGGGTAAATGTGAGCCAGGTCCCTCAAGTCAATTTTTATATTTTCTTAAGAATATGTCAGTACTCTTTCCACTTATTAAATTTAGTGACCTAACTGCTCAAAATTAACTCATACTTTTGTATGCCTAAGTCAACAGTGGAACCAAAATGACCTACTTGCTTTTCAAAGGGTAGTTATTAAGACTTTCTGAAAAATCAGTACCCATTAAAAGTGTAAGAGGTCATCACCAATAAGTCACTATTCATTTTGGAAGTTATCTCAGAAATTATTTAAGTTATAATTGGCAAATGCATCATAAATTCATATTGGAATATAGTTTGTCTGGATAGAAATGCTTCAACAGAAGCTGCCAATTTTTGTCAAACTTTGGCAGCACACATGTGCTTGCAGATTTCGGTATTTGCCTTAAAGGCACGTTTTCATCATGCCTGTTTTCCTTGTAGCTCCCCTGGTTGGCACCCTGCCTGGCAGACTTCTGCAGCATGAGGCCTCAGGCCCTCCAGGCTCACAGCAGAGCTAGATGCCCTAGGGTGTAGGACCTTAGTGCTTGGATGCCCAAGCAAAACATTTCAATTCATGGGACATTTCAAAACAGCAACTTTTCAGGCTGAAACGTAAGTAGATTTTTCTAAAATTCTTATTTGTGAACAGCTGATGTTCAAATAAGAAGGTGTACTCAGTAAGGCAGCAAAATAGTTTACACTTCTTATTATGCATGTTCCCTGTTTTCACCTAAGTAAAGCAAAGATTCAGTAAGAAGCATGAACAAATACCATGTCACCCAGTAGACCCTGATTTCAGCATTCACTTGCTCCAGTAGCTAAGCAAAAAGCAAATTTAAACTCTGCCATTCAGGTGTCAAAATTGTCATCACTGTAAAGTACATGACCTACCAAGGCAGTTCCTCCGGTTTACATTGGATTTGGTTGGGCTCTTTACCATCTGGCACACGCAGAGCAAACCCCAGGAACACGAGACTTTTGGTTCAGACATCATAGGTCTGGTCATGAGGTAGAAAGTGGGCAGTGCAGTATGTGGCTGGCTTCCTTTGTTGCTGGAATAAATTATAGCCTATTATTCTGGAAAAAAAGAAAAAAAAAAGAAAAAAAAAAGAAAAAAAAAAGAAAAAAAAAAGAAAAAAAAAAGAAAAAAAAAAGAAAAAAAAAAGAAAAAAAAAAGAAAAAAAAAAGAAAAAAAAAAGAAGAAAAAGAATTATTATCTCTGGCAAAGTGGTAAATTGAGCAAGGTTTGGGTGCTGAACAGCTGAACGAGGAGAAGGCTCTGATTTACCTGCATGAAGCAGAGCTTTTCCAGGATGTCAGTATTTTGGTAGATCTATCAGAATAATACTGCACCATAATCTGCACCATAATCCATAATGATTCGAGTTTTCTCCCTATGTCTTATGTACTGAAGTACATGGGGGTTAATTTGCCTAGTGATTCACTCTTAAAATTTCTCTTGAAGTTTTCCCTTTTTTCCTTTCTTCCCAGTTTCACACAATGGCAAGTATATGTTCCCATTAGTCCAGAAAGGTTTTGGGCTTTTTTTTCCAGTTTCCTAGCATTTTCCATGTCACCTCTCTGACTTCATTGCTCGGGCTAAATCCAGGTGGGTGGAAGAGGTGTTGATAACAGAAAAGAAATAACCTGGTTTGTTTAACCTTTCAAACAAAAAAAACCTGACTGTTGTTGACACAAGAAGCAGATGGTTCTTGCCTTGCCATGAGGTCAGGTTTTACAACTTTCTCATCACTGGAGAAGTGAGATTCTAGGAAGGCTTTTCAGTAGTGAGGTGCAGAGGGGAAAGAGGAGGGCGGAGGAAGAAAAAGGGAAAGCAGAATATCCAACTAGCTTTGAACAGATCCTGCTAAGCTGAGAATAAGGAGATCTGGTGTAGTATCTGAGACTATAACGAGGCAAGGCTCACTGACAGGAATTCCCTTCTGTCCTACAGCGTGAAGGTGTGGATGGATGGTCACATGTGGCTGAGCAGCTGTGTGACAGTTGAGCTGTACACGTTGGCAAGTGCATGCTTTTTGCTCACCTTAATTGCTGAATTAGTTAAACTGCCTGGACAAGCCAGTGGATAAAGAAAGTATATCTGAATGAATAAAGAAGATGGCAGAAGAGAAAACGGCAACAACATAAATCAGAAGTTCCAGCTTCCAAGTACATATTGGCTACTTCTCTGCACTCCAGAGTTAAGCTTTGACACAAAAAACATGTTTAGACATGTATGATGGTGTGTACACGTGTTTGACAGCCATATGACATGCAGTAGCACAACAGAAAAGGAAATACTATCAAGAGATCCTCAGGTCAATATTTACGTGCAGCATAACCATTGTTGCACTTTGCTTCCATGATGCATGTGCAGGAACTGTGGGCCTAATGGAAAATCTAAAGTCCATGGAAACATTACTACAGAGCAGCCTACCATTCCCTTTCCCTGAGTAAAACAAGGAAAGGAAAATCATGTAGGATGACACAATCCCAGATTTGCTTCAGTACACTTTGATGCTGATTTGTCTGGAAGAGCAAGTTTCCATTTAGGGTTTGAGTTAGGAATCAGTGAATTCATCTGTCTGGCTGAACTGCAAACAGTTCAAATTTCACAGTGCAATATTTTTGAACAGCAGCAGGGAAAATTTTGATTTATTATATTGGCTAATGGCAGATCCTTTTTTTGAAAAGCAGTGAATATTTGCACAACAAGTTCCTTAAAGTGATGAAGCAAGCTTCAGTGCTAAAAATAACAGGCATCGGGAGGAAAAAAAGTATAATATGCCCCTAGTAATAAAACAAAAGTTCCTTTGATATCATGTTTAGTAGCCAGTCAGAAAGGATTTCAGAGTAGCAATTTATTTATACTTCTGTCTCTGCTCTGTTGGCAAACAGTTTATCAGAAGTGCTCCATGACATTAAGTAAGTTTATCAACATCAGCCTGTGTTTAACAAACCCTTCTGCATGCTAAGCATTGTTATGGCAGAAATCAGCAGACGATGGGGTTTAGCATAACTACTCAATGTTCTTCCTTCATCAAAGGATGTGCTGGTTTTAGTTTTGTCACCCAGCTTCTTAGAGATGCCATTACAAGCTGCAAAGTAGTTTGCTTTCTCTTTTAATCTTCTGACTAGTGTCTATGGTTGAGAACAGAGTGCCAGTATGTTATCTGATATTTTTGAGAATTTGTGTCATTCAAAATTACCTTTGCTCAAGGGGTGGTACACTAACCGTAAATAAAAACAAGCCACTAATAAAAGCCTGACTCACCTAAACTGATCAGTATGAAAGCAGAGCTCTAAATCTCTGTTACTGGCTAACATGAACGAGACAACAAAATTAAGGCACTCCTGTGAGATCATGGCTCCTTATGAACAGTCGGTATCAACATCTGAAAGAAGTCTATATCATTCTGATAATTTTCCTCAATTCCTTAAGGAAAGTTAATTTGTCCTGACTCCTGAAGTTGTTAAAGAACAGAATATAATCTTTATATTCAGTGAGTCCACCACTGCACCTTGATGTAGAATTGCCTTTAAACATACATATGCATTTTCACTGATGGAAATTTTATAATCAGCTGAAACAATTTTTATGTTTATTTTACATCCAATTTAAGATTAAGAATGAGGCTGAATGAAAAAGAAACAATGGCCAATGATTAGCCAAATTAAGCCTTGTGGGAAAGTCCTGACTGAAAATATAGACATTACAGCATAGCAGAAAAGTCAACATATCCAAACTCTGCCTAACCACAGTTGTTACAGAACGTTACAAGGCTAGTGTTATCAGAGAGCTTCCTTCAGGGTCAGCTGAAGTGGATAAGGATTTCTGAGCTTGAACTGGTGTCTTTCTTTTCTGGCAGTGGGAGTAGGGGAAAAGAGGTGGGGAGGAGGAAGAAGAGATTACGAAGTCATTTTTCACAATAAGTTTTAGTTTTTCGTAATTTTTCTGTTTGAATAAAGGTGCCTTTTTTTCATTTCTTCTACAGTACACACTATCCGTCCAGTAGAGGTACAGAGTAAGTAAAATTCTGCTAGCTCTGGTCGTGTTATGTATGTGGCATAAACTTCCTCTGGACAAAGCTCGTCTTTGAGGAAAGAATAGATTTATCTGATGAAAAGCTCATGATTGTAACATAAAGCCAAGTAGAAGATCAGTAGAAGTTTATCATATGTGGCTCTAATCATTGCACATTTCTGCCTCTCACCCCATGTATCTCTTCTTTTTTAACCTCACACTTCAATACCTGTACATCAACTGTTTTTTTCAGAGATGGCCTGTGGCATAGAATAATTTTCAGCTTGTCACTGAGTTACTCTGGCATGTGTTTTACAGTGCAGCCTGAACCTCTCACAGTTAAAGCTAAATGGGTCAGGTTGGAACACTAAGTAATGGTTAGAAATTAAAATTAATATCTTTAAAGTTTTGGGGGGAAGAAGGGCAGGAACCTTGTCAGTTCAACAGAACTCGGTGGAAAAGGAGAAGCAGCACATTTCTCTAAAAAATAAATTCCCAATTTCACTAGTGCAAAATCGGTGTACTCGACTCTGCTCCCCCGTACTTTTCAAAACTAACTGAACTTCTGATATAAAATCATCCGAGTAGGGTTTTAAAAAGTGTGTTTTCTAGGTACACAGGTTAGCTGGCATTTTTCTGCCTACCTTGGGCTTCGTAATGATTAACTAATCTACTCCGCCTACTTCTGATGCCATTCTAGTGATATTTTAAACAAAAAGACTAATCAAATGAATCTATTTTAACAAGACTTTTATTGAAAACATACACAAAGTCAACAAGTTATTTAGCTTCTGAATGTACATATTAGAGAATATTCATATTAGAGAAGAATATTTTAAGAAAAGGGGAAATACAACTGACATGCAGTTTACATTACTAAGGCATTTAGGCTTAAGAGCAAGTTATAGTGTGTGTGTGTCTGCATGTATCTATATACACAAACACATACACACAGGTTATCTGATTTGAAAATGTACAGTGCTATGCAATTCATTATTTTTTGCTTTTTCTATTTTTTTGACACTAAATAAAGCTTTTATCCAAATGGTAAAAGTTGTTCACAGAACAGCAGTTATAACTACTCTTCAAGAGTTTGCTTACAATTACAATGCTAACGATGCACAAAAAACCCCCCAGATGTTCATGGGAAAGTTCTCTCTTACCAAAATGAGGCTCAAGTAAGAAAAACACTAGTTTGCAAAGGCACCGTGGAGACAGGTTTTAATACATTAAATACAACATGAATCATTCACAATAACAAGTTTAGTGTTTCTGGGAACTTTTGTAAATACAACACAGTTGGTCACACAAAAATGTTTCTGTTGATTTGTCTTGGCAACTCAGATACATCAACAGTGTAACAGCATAACAGCTTTGTTCCCATCTGACAGAAAATAATGGCAGTTCTGCAAGGCAAACGTTAAACCTGACCGTATGTATTTATTAATTCCACAGTGTTTTGACAGATTATAGGGGATGCAACTTAAAGGATGCTGACACGCTCACTGAGGGCTTTCATTTCTGTTTCTTCTAGCTTGGTGTTTTCATTATGGTTAGCACTTGGGCTGATAAGGTGTGCTGGATACTGCAATCCATGTTCTCCTGAATACTGTTCCCATCGGGAGTCGTCACTTTCGTGGGTGATGTAACGTTCCCCCATTTTACATTCAAGTTCCCTTAAATCTAACCAGGTTTGATAGTCCTGAAACAGAATAACAGTATTAGTTTTAAATTTCCTAAAACAAATGACATTCCCGTCTACTACCAATAATATGCAAAGTGCTATTAACTCGGCAATCTAAAGGTCATGCATCCCTATTGCTCTGAAATGGAAAAATCTTACAATTAATAAATACGAAATCTGCCTGTAGAGATAAGCTTCATCTCTAGAGGATTGTTTGATAAATTAATTTTATTAAACTCTGATGTAAGTATAGAATGGAGATGTTACGGGTTGTTTTGCAGAATGTATGGATAGTCTACACATTTCCATAATATCTAAATGAAGCATGGGTGCTAAAACAATTCCTCACAGCAGTCATAAGATGAATAAGGAAGAAGAAACATCTTTAAATCATCTATGTACATCCTAGTGATCTGTATCAGACAGTCAAGGCACTTGCTTCATGTCAGGATAACAGTGCAGTATATGCATTCAGCTTAGGCTAGAAAAAAATAATCTGTTTTTCCAAACTTAGGCAGTTACTGGTGTGCTGAAAGAGACTAAACATCAAGGTATTTTGGACTCCTTGTTGACTGTCAACAGTAAGGCTGGAAACTGGTTTGGTTCTCATGCTGTTTAGGCCATCATGCTCTGCAGCCTCTGATTTGCCTAAAATACATCTCAAGTTTAATATTTTTTCTTATTCTCACCCAAAGCATACATGAAGCTGCAGCAATAAAGCCAACCCTAGCCCCACGAAGACTAACCTCGGCTCATAATCCTATATCCAGTGTTCTTTTTCTCCTTCATCTTGTCTCAACCTAAGACACAACCCTGGTCACCTAGCCACAGCACCAGAAACCCACACACTGTAAAAGCATCCTTAGTATCTAACATCCTGGCCCACTTCTTCTTACACAGGCATCCTCTCCAAAATCTCTACGTCTCACAGCCCTGCACCACTGTTACCTTTCCTTAGCCCACAAGGCTGGGCTCTCCTGGAAAGAGGGCTTATCCCTTCCATGGTGCTAGAGCTGCTGCTGTCCTGCCTCACCTTAGTTCACCTCCACTCACTATTCCACAAGCAATAAAATTGGATATAGAGAGGTGAAGGACTCTGTCCCATCATGTGAGACAGCCAGCATCCTTGCTACAGACCTTAGCCCACATCACCTCTGCTCCCCAAAGGCTCAGATGAATGCATTCTGAAATGGTTGCCAGGGAGAGGAGCAGTCTTGGAGGAAAAGACTGGAGAGTGATAGGAAATCTGGGAGGAAGAAATCAAGGCCAGGAGAAACGTCCCTGGGGAAAGCGGGATGCAGGGTGGGAGGCTGCAGCCCTTTTCTTCCTATACCCTCTACTTTGAGAAACAGTTGCAACTGTAAGGCACTGGAGTAGGAGCCAGTTTTCAGTTTGGGTAAAGATTTCTTTGGGATTGTGGATTATGCATCTGATCTGTGCCATGTCTATGTCATGATCTTTCCTAGGTGGAAATGTGGATCCCTTGGGAGATCCCAGGGCTGATGTCCCAGCCTGGCCTCAGCCTGTTCCCGTCCCCAGGAGGGGCTGAATGCCCTGGCCTGGGGCTGCCCCCAGTCTGCCCTGCTCCCTGACTGGCCGTGGTGGGACTGGTCCTGGCCACTCACTGCTCTGACACTTTTTTAGGTCTTTGACTTGCAGTGATTTGGCTGCTGCCAGGATAAAAAACATTACCGTATGAGGAGCAGAGGACAGTGGCTGCTAGCATCTCAAACGTTCCTAACATTTCAGTTTTTAGCTGAAGATTTCAATTGAAGGTGGCTAATGTACTTTCCTGGAAAGCATACAACTTCACTAGTTCTTCTGATGACTGTAAAGTGAAAGCCGATTCATTAGCTTTAATAAGAAGTGAGTCAGGTAGAGTCCAGGCAATGAGATAATGTAAGTCAAATGACTCTAAGGGTTTTCATATATACTTCAAAAATTAATGAGAAACTATAGATAAATTGGTGACAGAGCATGAGGTTCTCAGGATCTGAAAACATCATCAGGTTTGTAGATTTGCTTAGATTCTACCGTGCTTAAAGATGAAAATTTGTTATATACTGAGAGCCTAAATGCATAGGAAAAAACATGGAATTTGTAGCAATACCTGTAACCACGGGTGGCTTAAAGTTTTGTCCACGCTGTAGCGCTTTCTCATTTTCACTTGCAACAAATTATTTATGAGATCAATAGCTGAAAAGAAATAATATTGGAAAATGTCAGTTTAAATATATTTGTTTGAACTAGGACATGCAAACAGAGAGACAGACATGACAGTTGTAAAAAGAGGACAGTTACCCCTTCTTACTCCAGCTTTTTACAAACTTCAGCCAATACTGATGTCCCTGAAGGTACCCACGCAACCCCTCCTAGTGGGATTACAACTGTTTTACTAAACAATTGCCTGCTAGTACATCATCTACCTCTGTGTGTTCATTGCAGGCACACAGCAAAGCCTATAAAAGACTATCACTAAAGTAGCCCTGACTTCCTGGTGCCGAATATTATCTTGGAAATCAAACCAATAGTGGGAATGAGATACAAAAATATCTCAGGACTTCTGACAAAGAAGGCACTGCCAGAGGCTTGGAGACATGCTTTTCCTGAATCACAACAGAAGGTACGTAGAGAAAGACAGAGAAGGAAACTAAGACAAAGTGAAAAAGCAGCTTCACAGAATGGTTCAGTTTGTCAGTGTTAAGGAAACATTTGTTCTTCACAATAGTTTACACAGATAGTCTGCTTGTTTCACCACTGGAATATTGCTGTCTCTGTAACAATTTCTGGTGTTTGTTTTTAGTTCTTTATCTAGGTTTTTTTTTGCAAGGAAAGTTTTGAATATCACTTGCCTCCTACCAATAAATAAGCACAAATGCAACGTGACTATTATGAAGACTTAGGACCCAAACTATCTGATTCAATTCCATTTGCTTTAATACACAAAGTTTCTAAATGTAGGTGAAGAAAGAGATCAAACGTGAGTTTCAACAGCAAAAACATGTTTGCTATTTTTTACCAGGAAATCATGTAATCCAAGAAAAGCGACTTCTCAAACACAAGAGTTCTCAGTATCAGAAGTCAAGATGTAAGTGATACATGCTGGCAAGGCAAGAAAAGGACAGTGCTGTGTAAAGGAAAGCAGAAGCCAGGGAGCTCAGTACAGACAGGCTGAGTGATGGAACTGAAGGATTAAAGGATTTCCTTAGGGATCTGGAATAGTCTGTTAATGAGAAAATTCTGAATTTAAAAAAAAAACCAAACTGTAACATTCATGTTGACTCAATTTCTGAATTAAAAATACCCATATAGTTAATAGTTTGATGATTACATTTTGAGTTGTACTGTTTAGGAACATTGGAAATAAAAATTTGGAAGGTATTAACATTTAGCTTAGACATAAAACTTCAGTGTGGTTCAAGGATTGAAACTGGGGCACCAACTATTAGGAAATTAAATTTTCTGTCTAGGAAGATAGAGTAGTTTGGGGAAAAGGGTAGCAACTACACTGTGTTTTAAAGTAAATTTTATGAATTTTCACTAGAGACTGATTATTGTTTTAAAACTAGGTTTTAAAGTAATCCTTGTCAGACATTTATAAAGTTTGACAATATTCCTCTGTAAAATCAGTAATTCAATCAATGTAGAATGCTAAGAAAGACCTGTGGCCTGCACATTATCCACTGGAATCCAGCAGGTTTTCACCAAGGAAGGAAGTTCTGAGAGGATTATGGTACTGCTTTTTTAACACTTCTGTGGGCCCCTGTTCACTTCCCGTGATTTAAGGATAACATAAGTAGCCAGCTGAGGGCTTATCAAGTTCCAGGAGCTGGAGACTTTGTTAAAGGTGATAAACTAAGCCAGCTACTCTAGTAGCATGACTTCTGGTCATTTAGACAGGTGATCATTCAGCAGAATCCCCAATGGAAAGATTCAAATGCAACTTTAAAAAGCTGTATGTCCCCTTGATTTTGGGAAAGATTGCCCTTTAGTTGTATTTTACTGGAAAGAACCTCTGAAGTCAGGAGGTTCATGTTTCTAAACTGCTTATGGCAGTTTATTAGTATGGCAAATAATTAATTGCAGTAAAGACATCAACAATTTTCACTCTAAGTATCATATTAACAGTATAGGAATAACTGCTTTAACTCCATTATGATGTGACCCATACATTAATGCAAAAGCTTATGAAATTTCTGAAAACCCTATTACGAACCTACCATTCGTTTAGTCCCACCATACAGACTTTAGCTTTTCATAGAAGTTATAAAAAAATAAATCACCTTAAGAATAGCAAGAAAAGCAGTCCTAATTTAACAATAAATTTATATTTAGTCCAGAATTTTTAAAGTACACCCATACTATCAGCTACTCTTACAGCCATCACTTGTAAAAATTTTAGCTGCAGACATTAATGCAAAACTAAGGACTTCCTAGGCCCTGGACTCTCTGAGTATAGCTCTGTTGATTAGTGGTCTAATTTTTTCATCCACATAAACCCTTTCCCTATTGCTGGTCAATACATCTTTGTTGACAAATGCTGTAGTATAAATGCAGGGGGGTTTGGCAGAAAATAATCTTCAGCTGGCAGAGCTTATTATTTTCAGGGCCATGGATTCAAGAAATCCTTGGCAATTATATGCCGCACCTCTACAAGAGAGGTTTTCTAACACTAATCTATCCTAGCAAACGTGTAAGTAGAGCTAAGACCTCAGTTTAAACAGCTAGTTAAACATTTACTGAGGTAGAAAGCATCTTTGAGCTATAACATTCATTTGGCCTCCTTCTGCTTAATGCTCATTCATGTGACTTGGTCATTAATGTGTGAAACAGAGTTTCTATTCACATTATGCTGAAACAAGTCTATATAAACACTGGCTTGAAGGCAGCTGTGGTATTTATTTCTGACTCAAAAGCAGTGTAACAGGCACATCATGATCAAATTTAATGCATAGAAGAAATTGCATTGTTTCTTCCCAAATTATTTAATAATACAAAGTAATGTGATGTGCCTATGTGTGCATATCACATAGCTCACCGGGCTAGTAGTAATAGCTCTGTTGGTAGCTGATGAAAAAAAAGTGAATACAATGATTTATGAAAATTCTGCAACAGAACAAAACACACCATGAATAATCTAAAGTTTGACTTGGCACATTTTAGGACCATGCAGTTCAAAAGCACAGCCACCACAGTGAAGCCACACTAGGTAAAAGACACTAACAGGCAGAAGGAAAAGGTCTTTCGGGGAGTTTTGTCTTTCTATTTTGCAGTATTTATTTTTTGTAAGCTGTAGCCAAGTCAAATCTTTTGAGATGATGCAGATTTGGTTGACTGGAAGGTCAAAATTGTAAATGAACAGTAATGCTGTTGTGAATAGACTCTATGTTTGACAGATGTGAAATTTAAAGCAATAAAATAGGAAATAATTCTGCAAGTAGATGCCTGCGTATGAATATCTAGCAAAATTCCCCAATGAAGTCTGAATCAAGGTCAAATTGTCGTACAGCAATTCAGTGAATGGCTTTAAGCAATCTTGTCTAGTGGGAAGTGTCCCTGCCCATGGCAGGGTGGGTGGAACTAGATGATGTTTAAGGTCCCTTCCAACCTGAACCATTCTATGCTTCTATGAAATCATTTTTATTTGCAATGTTGAGTAAGCAACTTCATAAAATCTTTAAATAATCATCTCTGTTACACCCCCAAATGCTCCAGTGATTGATAGCATCAATTATCACAGCACTGTTTAGAACTGTAATCCAGATTAGATGTGTTAGGACCCTGGGTACAGATATGCATTTTAACCATTCTATCTAGTCATTAGTAAAATAAACGTGACAGTGCCAGTAGGTTTACAGGGCCCCTGCACCTGCACCCTTTTTGACCTGCACAGGAGTGTGGACCAGAGTAGCTGGCATGAGAAAACCGTTCCTTTATCTCCCTTAGCTAATCTGGAGTTTAAATTCAATTTTGAGCTCTAAAAATCAGCATTACCAAGTAATACTTGGACAGATATCCAGACTCCAACTCCCTGTGTTAAAGACAATAGATCTGTTCAGATGTTTTCAGGTTTTTGTTTAGCACAATAGAATGGCTCATCAGCTAGGAATTAAAAATAGACAATAAAATCAGAATGTATAAACAGATTTAAATTTAGTAGTTTAAGTGTATTCTTTCCCACCATTCTGCATGCTTGCAGCCTGATATCCATCAACTCTTAATGAAGGCTGTGATTCTATAAAAGGAGAGATAACACCCCAGTAGGTGAGTTTTCTGTAGGTGCTCTACTGAATCTTCACCTCTGAATGTAGAAATTGATCTTCTGTCTACCACAGTAGAAACCTGTGGGAGACAATTTCTTGCAGCCTCTTCTGTGTTGATTGCTGTTTGCTTATCTCTAGCGCCAGATAAAGCATTGCTGCCAACAGATTCTGTCAGCTTACATATCAGAAGTGTGTGGAGGTTCAGGAGGACTTCAGTGTGTAATTGTGCAGATTTAGAGCTGCTTTTTTTGTTTTCCCCCCCAACAGATCTCATCAAACTTCATCTGCCACCAAGATAAAACAACAGACAATGCTCTCAAAGCATTTTTCAGCTGACAATCTCTCACA
Organism: Calidris pugnax; assembly: GCF_001431845.1. Lineage (NCBI taxonomy): Eukaryota > Metazoa > Chordata > Aves > Charadriiformes > Scolopacidae > Calidris > Calidris pugnax. Next base: position 10,238,849 of record NW_015090839.1, on the reverse strand, counting down.
GCTATCATATATATTATAAAGAGCAGTAGGCTCACTTCTCTAAGGCACCATTAACATGTAAGATAAACATGTCACCTGAAATCCAAAAAACTGTACTGTAAATAATGGAAATCGTAAATGCTAATATTTTAATTAAATTTGGTACATACTATGGTTCAGAAAAAAGGTAAGAATCTGATGTTTATGTTGTTTCCTTTAAGACTTATGAAGCAATCTTGCAAAAGGTTAAGGACATAATGATTCAAAAAAAACCCCAGAGAAAATCAAGCTGCCTGAAAATCTTTAAGTACAAGAAATGTTGGTGAAACCAGAACTGATATTTTTGTTAAACGCCCTACATAGTTACTTTCAGAGACTTCTTTAATATAATTGATTTACCTTCTTTAAAGGTGTTCATAGTGAACTATTTACATTATTCTTTTACTATAAAAAATCTTTGACATTGTTGACCAAAATCCTAGTTTCAAAAGTCTCACTGGTTGTCTCCAGGCCTTCCCCCACCTGCAGAAACCCTATTCTATGACACTTTCTCACACTGTTCTTGAAACCTCATCTGCTTGGAATTGTTCAGTATCTTTTTTATCTTCTCCACAGGAAGACTATCAGGGTACAGCATCCTACTGAATGAAACTAAAGTATTGGCACAAGTAGAATAAGAAAAAGACTGCAGAGATACTAGAGCTGAATGAAGAGGTACAGAAATAAATATAAGCCACACCAGTTTCAGCACCTGAGGTTCCCCACAGATTTGACAGCAACCCAATCTGTAGGTGGCTACGTGCCTCCTTCAACACCTCCTGGAGAGATCCCACGCTATAGGATTACGCCATATGCAGACTATACATGCTCTGCAGGAAATGTCTAAAGCAGCTGATAGCACAAAACAGAGACTTTACATTATGGTACCTTGAAATTTCAAATCTTTTTCCTTTTCCACTGGTATATACAGAGGAAAAGAAAAAAGAGCAAAATACAACTACTTTTTTTTTTGGCATTTACATAAAACCAGCCACAAACAGATATTACCTTCATGAGAAATTTCTTTCCAAGGATTAGGTGGATACATGAAAGCAGCATTCTGGATTTGGTCATGTATGTCTTCGTCTTCATTGAATGGAAAGGTACCACTGAGGCTTACATAAATGATGACACCCACAGACCACATATCCAGAGACCTGTTGTAGCCTTTGTTTCTCAGCACTTCTGGAGCAAGGTAGGCTGGTGTTCCTACAACTGAACGTCTAAATGATTTCTCTCCAATGATTCGGGCAAAACCAAAATCACAAAGTTTTACCTGTTTAAAGAAAAGTGCTATAGTGAGACAGACATTTTTATTATCAAACACATACTTGAGGAACTTTTAGCATGGTTTAGTTGCAAGATATATCTCCTACTGTTTCTTCAAGGATACTTTTTGCTAAACTCCTTTTTGAGAGGAATAAATACCCTTATTCTACCGAGACGTTAGACCAGACTACCAGTCCATTGCATCTCCTCTATTCCTTCACTGCATGAACAAACCATGGTAAAACCAGAAACGCAGGACATTTTAGAATGCAAGAAAACGCAGTTGTGGATGGGCCTTAACAGCTCAGGCTCCTGGTGAAAGTAGTAATACAAAGTAATAGTAACTCATTCACAGCATAAAGACATGGCAAACAGAAAAAAATATTTTACCTCTAGCTTTTTTCCTAAATTAAGCGAGTTAACAAAATTTAGTTCTTGAACTTCCACTTTCGTTTTATTGTGGACCTAGTTACACTCTGTCTCTCTGCAAACTTCCTTGTCTGATTTCTTCAGAGGGACAGATTTAGCTGCTTAAAAAGTCTCACTTAAAACATGCCTCCTTCCTTTCAATTACTGATATTTGGTATTATTTAGAAATTACCAACAGTGCTCTTTTTGAATATAGGCAGTTGAAAGAGATTATAGTTGAACTCCACAGACCAAGGGTAACAGGAGCTGATACAAAATGCCTTTTAATGAGAAATACAACAATGACCCATAAAGTATATTTAAACAATCTGCAATCTACCTGGAATTTAAATGCATAAAATTAAAGAAGATCTTGAATGAGCTCTACCCTAGCTTTCAGAAAAATAGCTGTATTTCCAGTGATTGTTTGCAAATTGTCACTTATCTGAACCAAATCAGATGAGTAATTTGTGCTTTACCAGTAAGCAAATTAGAAATAAGCACACAAGCATCTATGTCACGCTTAAGACTCTACTTGAATATTTTAGGCAAATGACAAAAGGCAAAGATTTTCAAACACGTTTTCTTTCAAAAGTTTTTTGATTAAGTGATCCATTTTTTCGTATCTAAAATTTCTGTGTAGTTCCTGGAGGAGATACAGAGAGGTCACTAGTCACTTTTTTGTTTGTTCATAAAATAATGATTGCTAACAGTTACTAATTTGAACAATTTATCTAAGAAAGGGCATTTTCTACTTGCCTGTGGGAAAGGATCAGCTGATGCCAGTAGCACATTTTCTGGTTTGAGGTCACAATGAACAATATTTTTGAAATGAAGATGTCTTAAAGCAACAAGGATCTGTGAAGAAAGAAATCAGAAAGAAATTAAGTTTTGAATGTTGTATTTTTTTTTAACTTTATTGTTCAGACAGTATCAGTGATCAGAGCATCAAGGACTGGTGTAGAGAGAAACAATCCAACAAGAATGTACCTTTTACAACAATGTCTACAATGTGGGGCGGGGAGGAGGTAGGGAGCAAAAATGTCAGCTATTATTTGCTGTGCCTCAAGTCTTCTTGGTGTTTTACTGTATGAAATATGATTTTTCCCTCTCCAAAGACTTCATATTCTAAACATTTTTTTCAAAAACTGGGCCCTAAGTACCTGGGGACTTTTGGTGGGGTTTTTTTGTGAAAACTTTGGATGCAAGAACGCTTCCAAAATGACCTTCCAGATTTAAATGCACTCAAAAAAAAAGAACACAGAAATATTAGTGATCTATTTTAAACATTTCCTTGAGGAGAGAAAGAACAAGGAGGCTTGTATGTATTTTTATTTCATTCCACACACAAGAACATGGCAACAGAGTGCAACAGAACTTTTTGTCCTATTCCTATGGCTTTAACTCCTTTCCTTGTGTCCGATGAGGGGCTGGCAGAATTTCCCACCAAGCATTAGAGCAGGGAGTGTCGAGGAGCCTGAATGAATCTGGGAAGGCAAGAAACCAAGTTCTGGAGCTGGTGGCACTTTCACCCATGAAAGCCTGAAAACTAGGGAACCTACTACAGTCTACCCTGAATAATAAACTTCCACCATAACACAGTTGTTCCTGCTCCTCCTTTTTTCTGACTACTGAAACACAGACTACTCTGACTGAGGCAGTTCACTACTCAATTGTGTATCTAAGTTTAAATCAGTATTGCGGGCAGCCACAGAAGCAATATGATAATACGACAACAGGAAGAACAAAAAAAATCCCAACCCAGATCACATTGTTAACAGAATTCATACAGGAAACCAAACTAATTTAATCAGAGGCAGTGCTAAGATCCAATCTCAGCACAGAAAATATCCACAAAAGTGCACAGTATGAACTGCAATGGTTATGTATCGGGCAGTTCAAGAGGCTCAAATTTCCTTGCACAGGTCTTCAACAGTTTGCTGTTAGTGCTTTGCATCCCTTTCCTGTGCTTAACTTTTCTACGAGAAACTGCAGCTCGATGGCCCTTCCATCCAGCACCCAGACAGCTGCAAATGTGTCTACTTCTAGGTCGTCTCAATGGTTTACTGCCTATCAGATAATATAGACAAAGCTGTCTGTACAATCTCTGATATTACAATTCAGGCTTTCATAAAACAGACAGGTAAATTATGCCAAAAGCAAAACGTAAGAAACAGTGATAATAACTGACCTCAAATCTCCTTCTAGGTCTATAATTAATTTCTTACCTGAGTAATTAAAAACTTTGTTATTCTCTCTGGCAACCTGCCCTTTTCACTTGATAAGATCATCTCCAGCATGTCTCCATGGAGTTTTTCCATAACAACAAACACTCTTTCCGGTGTCTCAAACATACACTCCAGATTTACAACTCCAGGATGATGAAGATTCTATTAAAGATAAATACAGCACTTGAATAACATTGATTTCCCAACATGATTAGACGGTTTTGTCACTATATAGCCAATCTTCGCACCGGCCTAAACCAGACAACATTTCACTCTTTCATAATGTGTGTGCCTAATCTGTAGACAACAGGTATGAAATTTCTAGGGACAGTATAGGAGAATAGATGAACTTCAAATAATTTTAATAAGCATACATTTTCTTTGTTGTGCCTCGTGGTTAAAACTGCAGAAACTGTAACTCCTAACATTACAATCCAAACACATTTGGTCTTGGCTGTTTATGCAGATTAAGCAGCAAAAATACTAGTATTTTTTAAAAAAATACTAGTGATTATCAATTAAAATAATTATCCTATTATCTGTTATTTATAGTAACATATAAATGGAGTTAATATGGCAAAAAGAATAGGAAAATACCTGTAAAATTGCAACTTCATTACGAAGTTGACTTTCCTGTTTAGTTGGAAACCTTAGTTTGTCAATTATTTTAATGGCAACATCTCTTCCCGTTTTACGATGTTTTCCTGCATTAATAAAACAAAAGGCCTCTATCAATTAACATGAATAATTCTGAAAACCACAACCAAGTAATCCTCAGAGCAGGCCTGCAAGCAAAGTCACAGAAGTCATTAAAAGTTTTCTGTTGCTTTCCTTCTTCCTACACTTTGACAAGAGAACTTTTCTCATTATCATCTGACAAAGCTCTTTAAACATGTAAGAAACATACACATGAGAAATTAATCTCTGCATTTCAAGAATATGGATGCAAGCATATATATAAGTGTGTGTGTGCTTGTTCATATACTGAAGATGTACTGTCTGCAATCAGCAGGTTGTAGGCTCAAGTCCTTCGATAGCAGTTCCAGACTAGCAAATAATGAAATAGGTGACTGCCTTTAGGCATGTGAGTGCATGTCCCAGGTTTATCAGACTCACAGAGATACTTCAGTGAGAAATTTGTAGTTAGTTCTCACTTCACACTGTCTCAAACAACAGCTGTACCCAAATACACCCCCAAAAACTGCTGAAAAAAGGAGGGAGAAGAGGAAAAATTATTAATAAAATAAAAACCAAAGAAACAATTCTAACAAACTACTGAAAAACAAAGGAAAAAAGCGCACAAAAACATGCCAAGAAAAACAGCAGGAAGAAGAAAGTATACCATTTTTTCTTCTTCAATTATAGTTATCAGAAAGAACGGTTTTCTGCACTTCAGGGTTTTCTTTACCAGAACTTAGAGAGAATATGAAGCTATTAATATACACTGACCCACTACTGGATAGAAAACTTCAAATTACAAAATGACTTTGTCAACAAAAAGCAGTTGTATTGCTTAATGAATACTGCTTATATAAAACAATGGGCAACTAATTTCTGTAACAAAACACTTCAGAGTCCAAACACATTCACCATTCAAGACATTTTCTATCTTAAGCATAAGCGTACAGCACACCAAAGCCTTACCTCCATATACAATTCCAAATTGTCCTGATCCCAACACCTCATCTGGGAAGATTTGGTATACAGTGCTAATATCCTGTTTACATAATAAACATAACAAATATTAAGCCTCGAGATACGGAAACAACATTTGGATTTCGTTTGCTTTTTCTAATGGGAAGTAGCACACATTTACTATAGTATATTTCAAATATATTGTCTGCCCAAAACATTCATGCACGTTTTCTTAAAAACCACATTAACTGCAATTGTTTTAAAAGCTGCTGCATCTTCAGTAGGTTTCAGCTGCTGCCACCTTCCAGGCAAGTAGCCCCCAGGGCACAATATTACACTGTGAAATTTGAAAATGAAAGTAGGTATGGAAATAAAAGAAGGTCCTGTTAGCAACATTCTACCCAGAGCCCCAAATCTCAGATCTAGGAATTGCTGCCGGTTTTAATGAAAAGGGAGAAATTACGAATTTAAAATGTTCTTGCAAAAGTTCCTATGTCAGCTCACGTCAGTCACGGAAATGCAAGTGGTTTCTTAGTTTATAGAAACCTTTGTGAAAAATCAGCAGTTCTGGGCTTTGGCTATTTGTGTTTGTCCACTGAGAGGAGTAAAATATTCCATCCGTGCCAGAGAGGGAGTATCACATCTCACTATTTCTTAGTGCCTAAAGAGAGGCTAAAGCACAAGCTGTTAGCAGATTCATTTGCAAGACTCAAACAAACCTCAAATCCTGGAGCTCTGTTTCATTTTCCTGATATTTAACCAAGCAGCAAATACAATGAAGAGTAAAAGAACGCCGAGGAGTTGATAATAAAGGCTGTCTTGCTTTTGCTTAGGAAACAAATGGACACATCCTTCCCTAGTATTTTTCTGGCAAGCACCAGAGCTGCCCCTAAACTGTATAAGGCTGCAGGCAGCCCTCTTTATTTCCTCTGCCCCTGACACAAAAATCAGCAATGTGACTGTTCACCTTGACCGCGTGTCCTGTGTCTAACAGTCCTAGGTGAAAGAAACCCAGAATTCTTTAGGTATGTGCAAAAACATGTGTAACTGCTCCTTCAGATAGAGCTTCATCTTTGTACAACAGAGAATACCTGATCTCTCGGTGACAACAGGAAACAGTGTATTTATCAAGGATTGTGATTAGCTTTACAAAGTTCAGCTGACAGAAATCCCATGAACTAATAACTCCTACAGCTCTCTTTTCCTTTTGTTAATCAACATCCCGCAAGGATACACAGTTAGATTCTGTATTAAAAGAAATTACCCATATGTAATTCTTGAGTTTCAAGACAAGGTGCCATGAAGATGATTTTTCTCAGAAGTTAGAAAAGCTAATTGTTTGTTAATTTCTACAAAGTAAGTGAAAAATGGCTGATGGGAACTCCTCTCAAACAGTCCTCTTTGCAAAATAGATCAATGACTTCGCAAGCTTAATCATAGCACGTCTAGCACCAGCATCCAGAGAACACTCACCACATTTTCTTGAACTTGGCAGTTTGACACAGAAATACTGATGGATATATCCCCTGGGGAAGAAAGTAAAATATACTTTAAGATTGCTGTGCTTTTAGTTCAAACATGTCGTAATAGGAAATGACATTTACATTACATCAATATCTACTGACAGCTCTAGAAATTGAACCAATTAGGTCAGCTTGTTCATCTAACAGCCAATATAAAATTAAAACCAGCCCACAATTATGTGACCTGAACAAGCTTTGCAGAGTATAGTAAAGAATTATAGATTTCATTTTAATTTTTAATAGAGGAATCCCATAATTCTAATTTTTAAGTTTATTATTGCTTTCTGTGCATTCTTTTTTAGGGTTTTACAGCTCATGCAAATAACTGCAACTAGGGTAAACTGGTTTTATTCAGTGGATTTGATGCTATTTGCATCAATACACATTGAAATTCATATGTGTACTGTTAAAAGTAATACACATTTCAACTGGCTTAAAAGAACATTATTAAAACACATAATGGAAATAAAAACTGGTACTTGTGCTTTTATACAACAAACATCAACAACCTCTACAAATTCAGATCTTAGGATGTTACCATAAGCATTTTGAACTGTAAATCTATTGAGATAAAACTTGCGAATATGCCTACTGCTAAGCGTGTCACACAAAGACGTCATTTTCGGTAGGAAAGAATGGTTATTTGGAGCACTGCCACTTCTGTCTCCCACCTCTGCCCAGAATTTCTTAGTATGGATTTCAGCCTCATCAGAACCAGTGTTCTCTACTATAAAGCCTGTATTACACTCTGAAGACACTCACTACTGCCCATCAGCACCTTTCCTAGTTGCATAAGTAGCACGAGTAACTTCTGCCCAGTGTGACCTACTCCCTCGTCCTTTCCTTAGGAATAGACTAGTTTTGGAATGGAATGTTTCAGTTACATAAAGGCTTTTTATCATCGCCAATTTGTTTTCAAATGTATGTGCTGCTTTGTGTTTATGTGAAAAAAGGCATGGACAAAGATTTTGAGCAGAAGACATAAGGTTGCTGTCATCCTCAGTCCTCACAGGAATTTGTTCTAAAGGTCTCAGCTGACCTTAATTTTCGCTTAAAACCCCAAAGATAACTACTAACTTGTAAAGAAAATTTCCGAACTTCCCAAGAGAGAGGACGGCTGTCATTCCAAGTCCAGCATTTTCGGTGATTTGTTTAGCTATGCTGGGCTCAAACCAGGGGCACCCAGCAACTAGCCTGACTGAAATGACATCCAGAATTTCACAATATTTTATGCAGGAACCCAGTCAAGAAAGCAAAGGATAGAGCTGATCTAATCTGATATGTGAGCTGTCGTGCCCGGAGATGTAATGCCACAGCCTGTTGTATCACTTGTTTTCTGAAGGGCTTGTGGTCTTATTAGCATTTCGTGCTGCATTAATAGCATCCAGATGTCAAGCGCTAAAGTGGGTGTATATTACAACAAAAGGTCTAACTCAAATCGTGTAGACATACACAAATTGGCTTTACATTAACGAGGTCGAGTATAAGTAACGGAGCAATCACAGCAGCACATGCCTACTAGTGGGGAATTGTTTGCTCTGTGCTACTTATCAGTTATCAGTACCTGAGCTAGATTTAAATTAATTTCATGTTTGGTTTAGATAAACTGTCATCTTTGCTAGAGAATTACCCAAAGGTATGTAAATTGGAGGTAAAGATATATCCTTTTGGTTCTGGGTAACATTCATGTCTTGTTGTGCTTAGAACAGCTGTTCTTCACAGTTGATCTCACTTCATCTCAGCATGGGACAATATTTGCTGCCGTTGTACAGCCAAATGTGATGAAAGGGAGTGTATCACCTACACTGCAGTGACCTAAAGAGTGAAGAGCTCCTCCTGCAGACAGCTAGAAATGTAAAATACAGTCATGATGGGAAAAATCTATCAATTCCCAACTGGAGCTCAGAATACTTCATGCCTCTGCACAAGGAGGCCATTACTCGTGTCAGCAACACAAACGTGGATGAGATGCCTTACAAATAGAAGAACTATTTGCTCACTCACAAATCTGCATCTTGTATATTAATACAGATTTCCTAGCGTAAACTCGAAAAACATGGATCAGAAACCGCGGCTTTTAAAATAACATGCGGATGGATGATAAGCCATGACAGAACAGCCTTTACTAGCTGTGCAATACTTCCTTTCAACGCGTGCAGAAGGTTGTGATATGACTCTACTTATCTGAAATGGAATGGAAATGAATAAACTTACTGTGCAGGCTGGGGCCTGAGCCAGTTGATGCCCCTTTAGGGATGACGGGCATCAGGGCGTGCTGTATTGCCATCTCCCACATTCGTGCCACGTCGATGCCAATACCACTGGTGATAACATTGTTATTCAGTGGAACACTTGAGAGGATTTCTATGTTTTCTCCAACATAATAGACTATATTTGCTGTGCTTATTTCAAAACAATGAGGATTGGCTCCTTGAGGCAGTAAAGTGAAAGTTTTTGCAGGTTCCAGAGACAAAATTTCAGACAATGGAATCTCCTAAAATGAAAAAAAATTACAATTTTATAGGTTGATAATCTTTACACAGAAAGCTAAAGCATGAATTTTAACTAATTCACGGTTTAGCTGTTGCCTTTAATCAGATGCTTCTTGTACAAAAAAGGCTCTTGTAACCTGAAACTCCAAGACATAAAGTTTGTTGACGGTAAAACACTAAATGTTTCTTTCAAAGACGAAGTAGAACTTCACTTATTTAATTAAACTTATCAAAGAGAGGAGTGAGGTGTCATCAGACAAGAACAGCACGCTCCATATATCAACAGAAATTCACTAGAAAAATAAACCCTGTTGACTCCTTATTTAATAAAATGTATTTGAAATAAATTATTTGCAGAATAAATCTATTCAACATGAGGATTCTAAATCCACCTTTTACACAGGTATAAACTTGATTGTTTCATCTTGAATAACACTTATGGCACGTTATAGTAACAGACTTCCCTGACAGGAAGCCACATGAATAAAATAATATCCAATATGAAAACTTATTGCAGTAATACCTAAGGAGTTTAACTGCCTCAGGAAAACTGATATGAGCATTAAAATAATATTTTACAATCAAAAACACAGCATAAGGTCCAAGAATTAAAATAACATCTACAATACCTAATTGTTTGGAAAGACTCTGCATTATGAATAACAACGTCAGAAGAGTTTCCTGCCAGAATTTGTCACCGGTACTGAATCGCCCCTATATAAAAACCTTCAATTTCCACAACATGTATTTTACCAGTCCTTGTTAGCTGACATCTTTCTGATCTGAGACTTGTTTGTGAAAGGCAAAACACAAATATGCAATTTAAATAATGAAAACAAACACAGATCATCTAAGTTATACTACTGGTGTACTTTTAGCAATTAAATCCAGCAATTCAGTCACCCTATTCTGCTGGTACAAAAAGAGATTGAAAAATATTCCTTACTTTGTAATATTTGCTTCCAGTATCATTTTGAAAAAGTGTGATGCATTTGCTGTCCAGTCTCCAGTAGTGTCGTTTCCTCTGCAGTGAAAAACAAGGGGAAAATCCTTCTAGCATTTTTCAAGTAAATTAATGAAATGTACATTTCTCAAAAGCATCGCTTCCAAAATGTTTCATTAAGTTTGAAAAGATGAATTGTGAACGGTAAGGATTCATTTGCTATTACATTATTTTTACGAGGACTTTATATTTAAATTTAGGATTTATAGGGCCACCCTCTGTTGTTTCGGTAGCTCTGTTGAAACTGTTCATATTTTAGAAATTTAAAATGTCCTTTTGATGTCTGCATTACATTCAGCACAATTTGCTACAGGTGTGTTGCTAAAACAATAAAACTTTCTTTTCATATCAGTTATAACACTCCAGCTCACTTTAGAGGGTCACATACTGAAGTCGTTATTCCTGTTCTAGCAGGTCGGAATGAAAATAACTTTTTTCTACACTAAATCTATTTTACAAAACTCTCAATTCACCTATCAGTAAGATATCTAGAAGACCACAGCTGGAAGGTAAAGCTACTCTCCAGACCCCCTAAGGTGCTAATATTATTTTTTACTTCCTTCAGAATGTCTTCACATTTGGCTGCCTATGATAATGCAACTGACACATTCAGGTATTTTTTGTGTGTTTCAGTTGTCTCCTGTTCCTTACCAGCAGTGCCAGTCCTCAGTTATGACATAAGTCAGGACTTTAGGAATCACAGATATTGCAAAAAAATGCCTTACATGCATGACTGTTAATTCTCAAAGTATTGTTAGGATTTAATTCTGTACTATCATATAGTATGTACAGTAAGACCTAACAAGGTCTTCCTTTACATTTCTTACCAGTGTGTCCTTGCTTGTATAGTGAACCATCCAACCCTCCTTCATTACTGTGCTACTTCTCCTTTTTGTGTGCTTCACAGATTGTACCACTCTCATTAATGGAATATTGTTGCTGGTTGAAGGGCTTAAGAATAAATCAATAAAGGCTTTTAAAAAGAAGACAACTTTGGACAAAAAGAAAAAAAATCTTTTAAATCAGAATATATATCTAATATCCACATTTGTATTTACCATCACTATCAGACCCGGACACTACTTTGTTTGGTCGTTCCAAGTATTTTGAGATTACAAAGACAAAAAATTGTAATGCTACACCAAGAGAATATCAGAAACCTTCTGAAGGCTTACACACACACACACGCATTCTCCCAAAAATATTCCTAAAGATGAGCTAAGGAGATGGGCAAACGACTAAGGCCTCAATTAGGGTGTGGAAGCCATAACTCAAGCCTGTGCTATGCATGATTCAGATCAGCACTTGATCTTGAAGCTCTCATGACCTAAGTAAACACTGCCCATCAGATTACCGTCCTGTGGTCTTTCTGGGGTTCAAACACACAGTGGAGCTATAAAGGTTTACAGGGTAAGATATGTGCCAGCTGCCCAGCTGTGCGTACCCTGGCAGGCCGCAGCAGAGAGTCTGCTGGACCCTCTCAGGGAACGAGGTTTATGCTAACACATTTTATCATCAAAGGCCTACAGCAACATGCCATTGCCCTGCACCCTGGGGTACGCGTACTGGAACTCTCCACAACTCTCCTGACACACAGTGAGTCGGGAGCGCACGGGAGCTTGACAGGGTGCCTGACAGCACCATCAGATAAAACCTGGAATATCCAGTTGGAGAGGTTTAAGAAGCCAAGCCCATCTTCCCACTTTCCTTGCTGTTGGAGTTAACCATTCCTAGAGCAGATTCTGCATAATGGGATATGAACTCAGAATCTGCTCAATCCTAAACATAAATGCTTAGTTATTTCTGGCAGAAATTTACTTGGAGATGCTGTGCTGTACATGAAAACGCGGCACAGAGACTCATGCATTCTGCCCTGCTGGCAAGCCTATTGGTGCAACAACTCCAACAAAAAAGGGCAGAAATGGCCCAAGAAAATAATAGTATCTTAAATTTCCACAATTGTTCTGACTGTGGGTGTCTGCAGATGGCCCTGCTTCACTGTAATGCATCCTGGAAATAAAGCAGTTTCCAATCAAAATGCAAAACGTGTGCTGTGTTAAAGTTTCATTAAGACTATAACATACAGTTAACACTTCTTTTTTTCCTAAAAATGATCGTGAGCTACAGTCTCTATATAACTATTCTTGACTGTACTGACAAGATATTAACTTTTTTATTTGCTTTTAATAGATCATTTAAAAATAATTCATGGACATGGAGACTGCTCTTACGAGTGTATTATTGTATTCATTACAACAGGATTACTGGAAATATAGGGGTGCCCCTCAACTAAGTAAAACATGTACCTTGGTTATCAATGTTTTTATTAGTTGTAATTGGGTATTTGTAGTTTAAAAACCCGCAGAACTGTCTATCTAATGTAACGTGGGCATTCAAAATGTTATTTGACACTAACTTCATGATATAAGCACAGGCTTATATTCAAATGATACAAGGTGTCTAGATAACAGTGTCACTGCAGATGAATATGACAGTAGCAAAAACAGTTCATTGCTGCAGGAGGTAAAACTGCGTATTGTTTTTGAAATGTATTGCTTTCTATTGGTGCAACAGGTGTATGTTAGTAACCGAGAGCTAAGGGGAAACGTGTAAACAAAACTGACTCCTAGTAATCAAAATAAAAGAGGAAACCGCAGGTCAAGCTAGGACCTGTGAAAGAAAAACATTCTATAATCCTTCAAGGTTCTTGCATCAAGAAAATTACAGCTGAAAGGATCTGAATTCATTTTACTTTCCCTGACAATGAATAAGCCCTACTTTTTTCCCTACTTGTGTGTTCATTTCCAATACGTGAATAATGATTTCTTCTCTTCAGACATTTCTAAGGTAAGTTGCACAACTTAATTCCCATTTTCCTTCCTGATTAGTCATTTCAAACCACCAATATATTTTGTAACTTACTTGAGACTACTACTTCAAGTTTGTCAAACTTTCCTTCTATCTAAAGGTATCAAAAAATGCGAACAATTAATCTAGAGCCAATTATACCACAACCACTTACAAGATTTTTTTTTTTTCTTTTTTTTTTTTTTTTAATGACCAGGTATTGCACTTTTAGTCAAAAAAAAGCTTGTGAAAATAAATTGTTCTTTATTGTTCATGCACAAATAAAGTATTATAACGTAATTTTCACAAGAGAGTAGACCTGTAACAGTTACTTTTGCATCAGTTTTCAGTTGCTACTTCAACTTGACAATAATTTTAAGGTTTCTCTTAAATTCCTAATGCATCTATTCAGTGAAGCAATCTCACTGAAATTTCAGAGCCACCACATATGACTAGCTGTCACCATTCTCAAGGAGTGAGAATAGGGTCCACGTAGATTCCCCCTTAAGCCCCAAGCATGATACTTCCAAATAAAACAAAAGAAGATGAAAGGTACGCTCCCCAGCTCACCTGATCATCCTGTTAGACTCATCATGATCTGGATCAGCATCCTGCATGTCCCCATTGTCACTATGGCATCCCGTCATTGACATCTCAGAATCATGAGCCATAGATTCTTCCATGTCATCTATAAAGCCACTGTTTCTTTCACTGTCATTGTCATCACTCCCTTCTTCCATGACCACATCAGACTCAGCTCCAGGACTAAGGAGATCTGGAATATAATTTCAGAAGTTATTATCTGAAAACATACAATACTCTGATCCCAACATCCTGGCACATTTTGAGCTTCAGGAAAACACAGGTTTTCCTCCTCAGTGTGTACTGGTGAAGTGTGGTCTGTAACCAGCCA
>NW_015090839.1:10100289-10224420 GCF_001431845.1 Calidris pugnax | reverse complement strand
CCGTAACAGAGTTGCTTTACCTTCTCCCACATTCACAACCCAATTACACTGCGCTCTTGTTGGAGTCCTGAGCTAGGTCCCCTAAGTCCTTCTTTTAAAAGGCTTGGGAGAGCAGTGATGGGCCTGATTCTGCAAGGTGTTTTGCTCCATAAACTTCATGTTATGTCAGCATAAGCTGAAATTTTTCTATAGCTTGCTGGATGGGGCTTTACCTTGAATTTTACCTAGACCTTTTTTTTTTTTTTTTTATAAAATAAAATTTATTTTTTTTTTTTTTTTTTTTTTTTTTTTTTTTTTTTTTTTTTTTTTTTTTTTTTTTTTTAATGACCAGGTATTGCACTTTTAGTCAAAAAAAAGCTTGTGAAAATAAATTGTTCTTTATTGTTCATGCACAAATAAAGTATTATAACGTAATTTTCACAAGAGAGTAGACCTGTAACAGTTACTTTTGCATCAGTTTTCAGTTGCTACTTCAACTTGACAATAATTTTAAGGTTTCTCTTAAATTCCTAATGCATCTATTCAGTGAAGCAATCTCACTGAAATTTCAGAGCCACCACATATGACTAGCTGTCACCATTCTCAAGGAGTGAGAATAGGGTCCACGTAGATTCCCCCTTAAGCCCCAAGCATGATACTTCCAAATAAAACAAAAGAAGATGAAAGGTACGCTCCCCAGCTCACCTGATCATCCTGTTAGACTCATCATGATCTGGATCAGCATCCTGCATGTCCCCATTGTCACTATGGCATCCCGTCATTGACATCTCAGAATCATGAGCCATAGATTCTTCCATGTCATCTATAAAGCCACTGTTTCTTTCACTGTCATTGTCATCACTCCCTTCTTCCATGACCACATCAGACTCAGCTCCAGGACTAAGGAGATCTGGAATATAATTTCAGAAGTTATTATCTGAAAACATACAATACTCTGATCCCAACATCCTGGCACATTTTGAGCTTCAGGAAAACACAGGTTTTCCTCCTCAGTGTGTACTGGTGAAGTGTGGTCTGTAACCAGCCATTCAGAAAATCACTACAGAAAACTGTCAATGCATCCAGCCAAGATACTTTCAGAAATACAACTTTCTATGAAAAAAAGTGAAAGTCAAGGCAGAACTTCTTATCCATGGACTTCTATCAAACATTCTACAATAATGAGCTTTATTTCTGAGATCTGGCAAATTTTCTATACGGCTTGAATGTTGTGTACTGACTTGATGGCTGTTGGCAGGCTACAGCTGCAAACTGATGCTAGAAGAGCAGTAAGTTCAAAACTAGGAATTTTGTAATATGATGATGACATGATGGTGAAATATTGAAATAACTCCCAAGACAATTACTTATAATGTGAACTACATTTCTGGGGAAAAAAGATATTTCCTTTGCACCAGTGTTCTCTGTGAAGGCTGCGCAATATGGCACAGTAATCCATAATATTGAAGTAACATTCCCTGCCCTAAGAAAAGAAATATTGAATAAATATCAAAAACTCTAATGAAAGATAGAACAGAAAAAAAATACAAAGACTTAGGATTTAACCTATTTGAGTATGGCATAGTATTAATAGTATCTTCCAGCTTATATTTAAATTATGTTAAACTTTCCAATTTCAAGATTAGATATGCCTAAGCAAGATCAAGCAAGAAATAAATTTTTATTGTATTGCTGCTTGTGAACAGATTTATCTGGAAGACAGAAAGGAAGAGAAACCTTTAAACTTATTTACCTGAGGACTTACTTTACAAAAACAAAAAACCAAACCAAACAAAACCAAAATTAAAAAAAATCCAAAACAACAAACAACCCCAAAACAAAAGGCATTTTGTTGAAACTCAATCTAAGATATCAAAATCATCAGTCCTGTCAGATAGGAAAGATAGCAAGAGTTTTTCTGGGATGTTTACAGTGTTTCAGGAAGTAAGGTAAAATCACAGAGAATACACCAAATATTCTCATCAAGAAACTTGTGCCTGATTGTGTGCAGGAAGGTTTCCTGACAGTCAGTGTAGAGGATGCCCCAAAAGAAAAAGCAGACTGAACTGGCTGACAGTAAAATGTTATGAATTGATAGCATTTCACTCAAATTGGAAGTGCAGGGCTGAAAGGTTTGTTTCCATGTACAGCAGTCGTAACACGTCTGGATATAAGTTACTGACATGTGACTAAGAGACACATTATACTTCATCTCAAGCAGAAACAGTCATTCAGTC
Source organism: Calidris pugnax (assembly GCF_001431845.1). NCBI lineage: Eukaryota > Metazoa > Chordata > Aves > Charadriiformes > Scolopacidae > Calidris > Calidris pugnax. The sequence goes on along the minus strand of NW_015090839.1, from coordinate 10,222,204 downwards.
ATGAATGACACTTTACAGTGCAAGGCTCTCTCTTTGGTATTCCTGCAACACTGTTTTAATCTCTATTTTTAATAAACCAAATCAGTTAAAAATAACCTCCCACATTTAGTGTTTAATGTGTTTATTAATGAGACCATACTTGGAATCTTATTGCTTCAGCTCTTCCTTCAGTTACTATTTTGGGGAAGATGCATCACACAGCAGATGGACAGAGTGACAGATACTGTATTTATTTATTAAGTTTGAAAATAATGTGAAACAAATTACTGTAAAAATAGAAATGAGATACCAGGATGAAACTGCCTATTACAATCCTACGGGTCCTGTATCAGTCATTTAGGACAGATTTCTACTGTGATGCTATGGATGGTTAGGGTTAATGGTTAAGTGAGCTATAAATTGTGTAAAGATTTAATAATAATAGTGACTCCAAGAGTCCAGTTTGAGGTGCATCAGAGAGGAACATGCAGTAGGAATACAACATCAACCTTCCAGAAAATCATGCAACTTAACACATTTCAAGTTGGATACTCGGCATCTGAAATATTTTTGTCCACACTAAGTGCCTATAAACAGAAAAACCTTGTAGTAATACAGTCACACTACTATAAAAAATACCATGAAAAATATTAGTTAATTTTTGGAAATTCTTGATAACTCTTCAATAAAGTAGATCACCAATTTAAGTTTTGAAAAGGGATATCTAATAAGGTAATACTTTATTAACCTCAGAAGCAGTTTAGGCTGACAACTTCACATATTAATATGCATTAGAAATTGAACATTTTACCACACTTCTCATTCCCTTATCACATATAAAAGTGACACTTCCAAGGCAATCAACAACTCATCTACAACCACCCTTTTTTTCTCCAGTACTGTCTGTCAAACCCACCCATACATTCCTATGCTTGACATAAAACCGTCAGCACATGTATGGGAAAATCTGCAGATATTCAAGCCTTTATTTCTGGCAACTGATACGATTAGTTTTATACCAACAGTAAGGTATTAGTAACAGTAAGGTGGAATTTTTTCCTGGAGGGCCTTCCCAGTTCTTCCAGGTATACTTTCCCTTCTCAGGAAGATTATCCTAGAAAAAAACACTTCTTTCCCCCTCCCGATTAAAAAAATTAATTTTGTGCTTGTATCTGAGAGGTGAATGCCAACTTCTCATGCACATAGCCTTTTGCTTTACTCCGATGTTCTGCATTGACCAGGCCATGATCACCTGGCTCTTTTGCTGCTGCCACCACCCCTGTGGCAGAGCTGAGCCTGTCGGCCAGTGCCACCTATTCTGAAGGCACATGGTTGGAGCTGATGGCGTATGAACCACTCGGGGGGTTCCTCCCACACTTAGTCTTTGACGTACAACAGAAATATCGCAGAGGAAAAGTCACTCGCAAGCAATGGAAAACCGTGTCTTTGTACACATCACAGTTTTACCTTTTATTTAACCAATGGTTTAAACAATGACAGAAACACAAAGGTAACTTACCTCCATTAATGGCAACTTCCCCCAGGCAGTTATTTGGCACTTTAGGAGCACAGCGTTTATGACAGTTGAACCTACAGTCTGTTAAGAAAAAAAGGGATACAGTAAAATTATTTCTCTTTTTTTGTGACACAATTATATTTTTTCCTGCTATCAAGACCATAAATGTTGAGCCTTATCATTTCACTAGTACAAACTTAGCATGTCCAGAGAGCATTCCTTAGCCTGGCCGCATGCCACCTGCCCGTGGGTGGGACAGGGTGAAGATGCTGAAGATTCAGCCGAAGCACACGTTCAACCCATCTAGGGGAGCGACTGGGAGACCTGTCTGCTTGGCTGCAAAACCAGAGCTGCTTTTCCAGTGAAAGCAGCAGACTGGGCTGCAGCATACCCACTGCAGCTTGTGTGACTGACTGCAAATCAAACGGTGAAGATTGAAAATTGAAACAGCAGAACCCGAGCCAACAACTGTAAGCGAGAAAATATTTGCTCTTTTCATCACAAAGCAACTTCTAGTGGAGGGTTCCTTCAATGCCTTCCTTATTTTTTAGATATTTTTATTTCACCCTACCTCTACTTTTTTCCTACCTGTAACTAGCACTTTATTAGATGTCATCTTAACTGTTTTCTTTTGGCTTACAGAACACATTTTACATAAACTAGGAGCTGTAACTTATTAACACACCTGGAAAAGCAAAGACTAAGAAAGGAAGAAATATACTAAGGATGTCTATATCCTTATAATTATTTAACTTCAGATTAATCCAAAAACCAACTGAGGTACAGCAGTGCTAAACTATAGGTAAATATTTTTTTTAAATCAGGTTAATATTTGCTTATGTCACTGGGATTCAAAATGAACTGAAACAGGTGATGCCTTCACAGAGATTTTGCTCGAGTTAAATTCACATCAGAATCACATCTTAAGTTAAATGAATGCAACTTTGAATTTTTGCAGGATGTTAGCTCAAAGAAGCAACACAAGGTATACTGATTAAGTCTATGATGGTTATTGTTTGTTTTAAAAGAAGGAATGTGATTTGAAGGATCTGTTAGCTGATGTTACCTAACACCACAGCATGCACAATGCTTTGTGTTTATGGGCACTCTGGCTGGCTAAGGTGAGCCACCAGTCTAGGCTACAGTCCAAGGGGCTTGACTCACTTTGGCACCTGCTGAGGTACACCACAGTGAGACCTGACAGCACATTAGTCACACTGAAAAAAAGGTTGTTTTAAATTCTCATACAAGTTCATATTATTTTCTTTCCATTATAACTCTCTCAAAACCCTGAACTGCTGGGACTCAGGCACATGCATCAATTCAAGCATAAGACCTTCTGGATTGAAAACAATGAAGATAAGAATACAGTTCTTTGTGCTAGCTACTCTGCTGCAACGGCCTGCGAGCACACGCTCACCTAGTGCCAAATACAAGACATTTTACACCTCAATGAAAAAGATGTGAGCTACTGCAGATGTACCACAGGGTAAGAACGAACACAGCCAGGTCCTGCAGAACAGCAATTACTGCAATTTTGATTCCAGCTTAATCCAATGTAATTGTACGTGTGTCTACACCTAGACAGTTCAGTGAAGAAATCATGAGTAAGGCTACATAGTAACTACTCAAATGCTAATTTACCAATTTTATTATGCTTAGCTTTTATGTTCCTAGAGGGCGTTTACTTACCTTTGCACTGCAAACCCTGTCTAAAAAGCCCTTTGAGAAGCTTCTTACAGTACTGGCAAACTGTTGGCCGTGTGTAAGAGTGGATGACGAAAGTGTGAGGCACTTTAACCTTGGACATTAAGATCTTGTCTAGCTGAATAGGTCGTCCAATGTAGGACTGTGAATTTGATCTCTTCTCTCGCCCAGTGAATGATTCTGATGGTGTCTTTTGCTGTGAAATACATAAAAATAACATTTGAAATAGTCATGATGTATCGTTACATTAATTTGTAAAATACTGTCATATTCATATATACTCACCTTGAGAACAGTAAGTCATATGCCATAAAAAGTAATGTAAACTCTTTCAAACATTAACAGAACATGCAACATACCCTCTTTTCGGGCTGCTTTTGAAAAATTGGAATGGTATCAAGCAACATCTCTGCCAACTCTACTATCATATATTTTACATTGTGGCCGAAACAGGTTTTCATTTAAAAAAAAAAAATTAATCAAAATTAAAATATTCACTAAAGATTTCTCAGAAAAGTATTTTGGGTTCTAATAAAATCACAAGCCATTTTTACCTCACTTATTTTCTGTTTTATACCAAAGGTAACTTTGAAAGGCTGTAATTTTTGTATAAACATTAAGAAAATTATTACCTTATTCTATGTGCTTGCAGGTTTTTGATAGAAAACAGATTAGCATTTTCCATCCCCTTCATTTATAATTTTTGCTATCACTAACCTTACCACATTTAGATTATGCACAACAGATCACAATAGGTATTTAAACGCATATACTAAAATATGTATGAAGACACACAGTCTAATGTATGGAATCAAAAGAATCCCTGAAAGAAACAAGTTACTTTATTTTCTCTACTAAATACAGTTAGATGTAAATATGCTAATTACCCCAGAAAACAAATGCCCCAGAAAATTGCCTTCTCCTAAGAATTGCACCTGAGAAACAACCAAACTATACCCATTTCTAACATGGAAAGGAGAAAAAAGTGACAAGATGCAGTGACAAGATCTTCTTGCCATCATCTGCAAATAATCTGATAACTGAAGGCTAGAAAATGAGTCATCCCCAGCAAGTCTGCACTGTTCAAAAAGCTGTAGTAGCTGAAACTTCAGATTGGCCTAACTTGAAAGACTGGAGTTTCAAACTGATAAAGTTATAGGAAAGTCTGCATCTGAGAAGGCTGATGGATTATAATTAAAAACCAAAATATAAAATTACATTTCTATATGCTTCTGTCTGAGAATTTGGAGCAAAGAGGAATTTGAAAGTCATTTTGATGGCAGAAGCAGCTAAGGAGGTCCAGGCATTGCCTTCATAGTGTGTTTGCCACAGGGGGGGGGAAAAAAAAAAAGTTTCCTCCTTCTAAAGATCAGATAGGTTTCTTACTGTGAAGACCTAAATTTTTATTTTGATTATACTGCATAACTATCTTAACTATCATAACTATATAGACGCACACACAATAGATTTGTTGAACATCAGAGCTACTCTGCTAATTGACAACGGTGCCAACATCCCCTGCTTATCCACTGTATAAATGCAGTCCGGTCAAATTAAGAAGAAATACGCAAAATACATTGTATGAGCCAGGTACACGTGGTCACCATAAACAAACTAGATTGAAACAAATATAAGAAAGCATCTGTCTTCTCTTCATCACAAACAATAGAGGAAAAAGAACAAGTACATACTTTGATGTTATGTGTTTACTTCCTGAGTTTTAGATCTTCATGCTCTGTAAAGTACTTATGCATATGAAAAAACCTCAAACCAGTCTCAATTTATTTAACATTTGTTACTTAGCAATATTGCGTGCCTAATGTTTCCAAGGCAGACTGCATCAAGTGTTATGAAGTCAACACAAGCAGGGCTTTGGAAGGGAAGCCCAGCAGGAAGGAAGAGCGAGCCCACACGTACGGCACAAACTGCATTGCTCAGCTCCTGCAAACTACCTGCAAGTGACAGCCCGCACTACGTGTAGACAGCACAGAGCTCACACGAGGAGCCAGAAATAGTGATGCAGTCGTGCGTGTAGAACAGGGACAATTTTGGCGCAGAATGATGCTAGTTCAGTCTTTGTGCAGCGTCTTACAAGTTACACCCTCAGCCCTATGCTGTGGTCAGGTACGTAGCTCTGGATTTGCTCTTCAGTGCTGACAAAAAGAAGTGTTATACATGTGACGTACTAAATTTTAATATAAGCATTTTAGTTTTGAAGAGAGCAATTCTTTAATGGTTTGCCTTAATTCTAATCGCTACCTACAAGACATTAGTCACAACACTTTGCTGTCTTTGTCTTGCATATGGACATTTGGTGGACTTTTCACATGTAGTGACACTATTCTCTTAAAATGTACTTTAATTGAGGAGTAAGAATTTCTAAGGGGAAAGAAATCTATTGTTGCTTTTATTATGTCACTGCAACAAATTAGTATTTCAGTTTACTGTTCTTACCACTAGACCTATTTCTTGACAATCTTGTCTGAAGTACAAGTGACCCAAATACCACCTAATGGTATGCTCTCTCTTAGAACCCTCTGTAATACCACCTAAACTAAATCTACTTTGTATTGTCATTCCTTGCTTTCATTTTCCGAATTATTGCCAAATCAAAAATTATTTTGGCAACTGAATACTGCTAAAAGTTTTTAAAAGGTTCAAATTACTTATACCTATTTAACCTCATGCTCAAAGCATTTTAGAAGGCTGGTGTGGCCCAGTTTTCCTCACCAAATGATTTGCAGGTTTTAGAAACATCAGTAACGTTGGTGACTAATCTCAGGCACTTCTATGAGTAACAGAGAGAGACAGGCTTTGCTACCGCTCTGACCACTGAGAAGCACTGTCTAGATCATGTCTGATCAAATCTCAGGTGTGCTACAGTACAAGTGTGGGACAAATTATTTGCTACGTTTTTTTGCTTTTTCAGTTTGATGGCAAGTTTTTCCAGTTTTAGTGTGCCAGTATATGCCTCTGAGAAAAAGGGAATTCTGTGTGCTTTACATTGACTCAATAATTTCTGAAAGATAACTCAGCAACAGTTATAAGTCATCATACCATCAGCTTTGATCCAATATCAAGTTACCACTAATAAAGCTTTGGTAGTGTTGTTTATTAAATTTCTTTCTCAAAATTTCTATCAGTCAATGCACAGTTACAATTTTTTGAAGGATTTACTTCCAGCCTCACTTCACATTTTTCTGAACAACTATGTTTTTGCTAGCAATTTAGAAGTGTTCTCTACAGTTCAAGGGGTAATGGATACTAAACAAAATATTTACCTTTTTGGAAGACCTACTGCTAAATGTCAGTCTTCAAGATTGGTCCCTACTTTACTTTTTTAACATGATATTAATATTCAAACTGCTGCTTATATTTATCTTAACAATAATGTACTGATAATTAATAATAAGCTCAACAACAAACACAATTTCACCACGTTTACCTCAATACAAGTGAAAGGAAATAGGTAGGCCTAAACTCACTCAAACAAATTGTTTGTAGAAAATATCTGTCAGCTTCTTCTAGCTACATAAGAAGCATTTCAGCTTTTCTTTGCCATTCTGCAAGCACTGGGCTGCTATGCAATAGCAGTGTGGCACACTGTGCAACACACCAGCAATTCTTCATTTACAGTGGCTTCAGGTCAAGTAAGAGCTAAAGTTGAACTTCACCTTCTGCCATAGCCTAGAAAAGACATCAGCAGTCCTGGATCCAATCTGTGCACGCCCAGGCCTGATACAATGGACTCATAGTCCCTTCACTGTTCTAGGCAGAGAGGGGTGACCCTCAGCTCCTGCTCAGAGGTAGCAAAGTGAAGGGAAGCTCGTGACAGAGGACTCATGGCAGCAGCAGCCAGAGCATCACCCCACCCTGCTCTGATGACTGACTGATTAGGCAGAGGAATACCTCCTCCCTCTTGTTGATGATGAGCTTCTCTCCCCAGTAACTTTCTAAACTCCTGGCAATATCCCTCAACTTTAACTTCCAGCACTTCCAGCATCAGAGAGATGCCACAATTTAAAGTCCCTGAAAGAAAAGGAAACTAGGAACTATCCTATTTTCACCGCAAAGCAAGAATCTCCACAAAGCACCTTCTTCTTTAGCCGGTGTGCCTGGTTTGTTAGAAAGATAAATTAGTTTTTCCTGGTAGTCAGCCAGACTACTGACTCAGCAAATCTGGAAACTTCCCAGGAAATGATTGCTTAACTGGATTACACCATGGAAACTAACAGCCTGCGTGGCACCAAACACTAACCAGCCCTTTAGAACAATCATCCCAGCAAGGTAATCTATACTTTACCAGCTCAGAATATGATTTTCCAATTGACAACAAACATAAAGAAACACACAGAGATTTAACTCTGTGGATGTGCAACCAAGCCAGTGACACTGATCACATCCAGAGACTTCAATTATGCCTTAGATTATGAAAGCATCCCATAGAATCCAGTGTTTGATTACTCTTCATTTTGAAAAAAAAGTTGTGGGGTTTTTTATTCCAAGAAGAAAGAGGTGGGGCATTCCAAGATGGGGCATTCTGCATGACTTATTAGCTGATACCATGCTCTTCCTCCTTATTCAATTTATTTGAATTTTTGGATTATACTGAAGCTACTCATGGTTTATCTGTTGAGCTTTGCTAAAAGCTATTCAAGGGCATAAGAAGTTTGTCTACAGTAGCCAGAAGCACAGTCTTTGTGCAGAACCCTGTCATTGCAGGAAGGAGACAGTCCTCCATATAACTGCTACCCAAAGGAAAAATCTCTCAGCAGGAGATATCTCCGTCTGCATTTTCACTTTGTCCAAATACAATTAAGAAACTGAAAGAAATACTGATTCCCTGCCAATGGATTCAGCTGTTCTTATTACGCGGGTGAGCATGACTGTCTTCTAGCACCACAGCTATACCTCCCAGGCACAGAAATCAAAGGGACTTTTGGGAGATGCTGAAGGGACTAACAGGAAGCAATAAAAGCTGACTGACTGGATGCAGAGTTGGCCTCTTGGGAGCAAAGACAAGGACCAGCCCTGCAATCCAACTGCACAGGCTCGCCTAAAACATAAAACAGACTGCTCTTTGTCTGACTTCTTTTAAAAGGTTTCAACACTCCTACTAAAAGTTTCCCAGGGATTCTGACAAAACTGTACTGAACAGCTTCATGTTCTAGAAGAGTCAGAAAAGAAATACCTCAGTTTTGACATTTGATCATCTCACTTTAAATCATGCTTGCGGAAACACATTCAAGTCAATAAACTTCACTCAGAAGAGAACAGGCTACACACCCTATCCTCTCCTAAATATATAATTTTTCAAAATTGCTCACAAATAAGTGCTGTTTGCAGGCTCAATACCTAAAAAGTATTGTGACATGACTCCTGTGCTTTATGCTGAGATACTCAATTCAACACAACACAGGTACTCCAACAATTTTGAAATGTTTGGCTTAACGAAAGAAACAAACTGTCATGAGCTAATTTCTTCATTTACTTGGACAACTGAGAAAATTTAAAAAAACAAGCAGCAACAACTGTCCACAAGAAGTTTCATTTTCAGTGTTGAAGCATACTTGTTGAAACATGCATTTCCTTCCCATATTGAAAGCAGAGGATAAAGCCTTAATATGTTCATACACAATTTCTTCACAGGAAGCTACTGTCAAATGAGGTGCTAGATATCTATGTAACCACAGGAACTACTATGTGTTTAATGCAATGCAAATGTTGACTTTCTTTTACAAATTAAACTATGTGACTGTAATTAAGGGAATTCAAGGAAACAAATCTTCAGTTAAATGTACTGAAATACCACACTTAGAATGCAATCAACTGTGTTGTCTTTTGAGGCTTCTTGCACTCTTCTCTTTAAGTCAAGTGTATGAATTAATCCTACAAGCACCATAGTTAGATAGCTGTGGTCTGAAAAACACTCGAGTGTTACATGTGTAAACACATCAAAGAACTGACTTCAGTACAAGATGTTAATATTAAACTATCCACAGATGGAAATTATTATGTACCCTGTTCCTCCACTCAGACATCAATACCAGCAAACACTGGTTTGAATGCTCTGTCTGTAACCTGCCTTATTTTGTAAAGTAACAAGAGAAGATTACTGGGTTTCAGCAGTCGTTGTGCGACTACACTAACTTCTCAGAGTCAGGGATTTCCCAAAACAAAAGCCCTTTGCTGGCAAAGGATTTACTACTGACAGCAGGCATAGTAAGGCTTGTATAGCACAAAGCTTTTTTCCTGCATCTTACAGACATAAGTCCCTTCAAAAAAAATAGGTTTAGTTTGATCTTCCATTATGTGCTTCATAATTTTAAGTATAATAATTTTAAGTAATAAATTATTTTCTTGCACTACTAGAATGCCCACATCATAAGCCAGTCTCAGCAGCTCAGTTCTTCTTACTGCATAGAACTAATAAAAAGGAAAAAAAAAAGACATACCATGATACAAAGGTGTCACAGTCAAGTTATAGTTCAAGACAAAACCCTTCAGGGAATCTTTGTATAATTCCGATTCACACTATCACATATTAATACAGCTTTTCTTTTTTCTATCAGAGATCAGCAGACCTTTGGGCTTAACCACAGCCACTGCTTTGGAAAAAAAATTGGCACTGGAGAGAGGAGGTCTAGACAAACCAGCTTAGCAAGATTTGTCTAAAGGGAAGAGAGTTTGGGGGTAGCAGGATGTTACAAATGCACAAAAACAAGCTTATATATTAGAAAGAATAGCACCATTGAACACGTTGGGTCAGGTAAGTGGAGATAAAAGGTTATGCTTATTGCCTCTATTCCTCAAAATACAAATCACACTTCGGGATCTTGTACCATTTCAGAAGACACAGCACTAACATGAATGATGTTTCAGAGATGCCATGGGAAAGCAAAATTTGTGCTGCAGGGTTTGCCACTTCTTGTATTTTCAGTATGTGCAAACCTGTGCGTTAGTACTTAGAAACTACAAAAAACTGTGTACGTTTGCTTAGATGCACCATATACTCCTTAAGAATTCCTACTGCCACAGCTGCAGAGCACCTACAAGTCCTCAGTTAAAGCAGCGGTGACTTCTACAAAAGATCATTAGCTAGCAAGTATTATTATTGTACATCTTTCCTAAAACCAAAATCAGGAATCTTAAGAGAAAGTGGCAATTACTTGAGGAGAAGAACCTGAACCTCTCTCCTCTTCTAAGCTGAGTAATTAAATATCCATAAAACCTCTCCAAGGGATCAAAACCAAGTTGCATTCAAAAACATCAGCAGACATGGCACATACGAAATTTCAGAACGTGTATATCTTAGATGCTTACCACTTTCTCTTCTATCTTCCCAGATATTTGGAAAATATTAGGTGCAAAACTGATGCAATATTTAACATTTTCCTAAATATACATCTTTTAACTTAAAATAAGCAGCTTGAGCATCTTTTAGATCTCATCTAGCTGTGATAAACTTCAGAAACAGTCATATTTGGGCAAATTGGACCAGAAAGGCTCTAATACAGTTTAAGTCAGTCACAAGAAACTCAGTCCTACAGTATTTAGTGCATGGCAGCTAGTGCCTGAACTACTATTATTTTATGGCACAGCAGTATAAAAGGTAAGCCATTCCAAATTTATTTTCTGTATCCTACAGTGTTTTAATTCGGGGTTCAGTTGGACTTTGAATGCATAGACAGGTGATGCTTTAACAAAAAAGGGAATTACATTTTCTATAACATTTTTCTAATAGTTTTTATTAAGTTGTTTTTTAAGTTTAATATGTTTTAATATTTCAAATAATTGTAAAAAGGCAAGAAAGCTTAAAGAATTACATCTAAAAATTGTGGAATTAATTTAGATTTCTATCTAAGCATTTAGTTTTCAGTGTCAGATTCCTTAAATTCTTGATTCTCAGTTCCGTTCAGTGCATGAACCTAGACTCACCTGGTGAATCTGGCAATAAAACAATGTAAACATTACTTAAGATTGGTTTTGTTTACAGTTTATATTTTACACTTTTATTAATTCTAAATATCATCTAGATTTTGGACCTCACATAATTTCCAGGGGCACTCCCCAAAATAGCATAGGGGTTTTTATTAAAGAAATGAGCACACTGGAAATAAGTTCCCATAGGACAGACAGGAATGTACAATGTACAGCACTGGAGTACGGAAGGATAACTTGAGGGTGACACGAATAGAACATAGCGGTGAGTGGTATTAATTCAGAGTTAACTTGAGTGTCTTTCTTCAAGAGGAAATATTACTTTTGCCTCCAAGAATCTTTGGTCTAATGAACACTACTCTAGCCATTGAAAAAAGGACTCCGACTAACTCTTCTTTAACCCTTTCCTCAAGGGCTCCTTTTTTCCAGTCCAGTGAGTTGGGGAGGCATATGAGGCTCTATAGGAACTAGGACTGGGAAAAGGAAATGCATCTTCTAAGTGTGGAAAACAAAGGCTTTGTAGAGTGGGAATTTTTGAGTCACTGGAAACGAGGACTCCTTATCTCAGTGGAATAAGAGAAAAGAACAGCTGTATTAAGAGCTGGGTGTAAGTGAAGAAAGGGAAAATGTCCATCTACAACTCAAGAAAATTCCCACTCAGAGACTCTACTGTCCTAGTTCTGCAAAATCATTCTTCTATCTATAGCTGAGAAGCCTCAAGCCACCTCTGCTTACAATAAAACTACAAAGGCAGGCAACACCTGGTGGTTTGTATTCTGTCAGTTACATATAAATAGCTTTTTAAATTAAAATTAAAAAAAAATATTTAAAATTATTCAGTAAAATATAATTCCTGATTCTTCATCCAAAAGCAAGGATAATATAATAACTCTGTAGTACTCCACTTCCCTGTGCCCCATAAGACACAGCATTCCTATTTTAAATGCAAAGCTCAGTTAGCCTTTTTCTGAGAAATCACCTCCAATGTGACTAAAATTACCTTAACACATCAACATTTGTTGCTTCCAGAAGAATGAGTAAAACTTTCCAAAATAATGGAAACATATAAAAAAAAATAGAAATAAAATTCTATTGTTTCATATAAATATATTTTAAAGTAAAACCAGAGATGGTTAACATATTTTTATTTCTTTTTACAAAAGAAACAATTTTGGTTTTTCTCCAAGTACTTTTATTTATTCACTATTACTTTTAATTACTGTTAATTTAGGGTAATCCATCATCATCGAGATTGATGGATTCATCATTTTTCAGATAGTACATACTTAGAACAAAACTATCTTAGATATTACAAAAATCCTATTTTTCTATATGCTTGTTTGTATTGTTTTATGGATATTCTGTGGAGTTGTAATCCTGGGGCACATTATAATTCTTAGGCACACTAAGAACATATGTGGTTTAGGAAGAAATAAAGTTATTCCTTTTGAAAAGATAGTTGTTTGGACATGATAATCTTCCTGTCAGTGTAACAAAATATTCCCCAGATTAACTATTCATTATTTCTAAAAAGGAAAACATTTGCAAAGCCTGCTCTTCTCTGGCTCCATCTCAAATATATGCTGCAAGAAACAGATGCCAACATTTCATAGTTTCAAAATCTTTTGAAACTTTAAACAAGAAACAAACCTATTTGGAAAAATCCACATTGAAAGCCAAAAGAACCTTTGACATGATATACACATTAAAAAAAGAAAAGTTTTCTCATTTAGACTTTATACTCTTTTTTATATCTGTAAATTATTTGTACACTGTTCATGTCTATTTCCACAGAAATACAGAATCCTTAACTGCTTTTTTAATGAAACCATATTCTGGGAAAAACGCTACAACGCTGCATTATGTTATTAGAAGTTTATTGCTGGTGAGCACTTAAAGGTCAGTTTTGTTCAGCTTAAAATAAAATGTTTACTTTCTACATTACTCCACCAAATTCCCAATGTTCTGAAAGTGAAGTTAAAATTTTCTTCCCATGTGTTACTACCAGTAAAAAAGGGCTTTGGTCCAACCAATGACTTCTATCATGCCTAAGAGATGAAAAAACCACTTTTGTATTAAATACTTTAATGTTAGCTAATTCTACTGTTTAATGTAAGAATTATGACCTTCACTTTGGAATCCCGACTTCAGAGTTTGCACTGGATATACTCTTTCTAAAAGAAAAATAAATATTCTTGAGTTCTAAAAATCATAAAATCTAATCTGATTAAATTCCTGCATTTCTTCACATTGAATTCACAAAATCATAAAAGAGATGTTCCTGATAGTAGGATAGGGAATACAGCAAATACAGTACATACCTCATAGCCAGGGCTGACAGGAGACTGAGAAAGGAAGTTGAAAAGAAGAAAAAACAGAATAAAGAAATAAGGGCAGGGGTTAATTTAGAAGCAAGCATGAATGTGTGATTATTTTATACTTTCATTCTATGTTCTAGAATAGAATGCAAAAGAATTGCATTTGAGCTATGGCAGGTAAAAATCTGGGTTACATAGCATCCTCCTAGTTCTACATGTTTTCAGCATTTCTGTTTGATGAGTTTTACACTACTAAATTAAGAATTGAATGAATATTGCACAGATTTTATTCTTTGGAGGTAGATCTTTAAAGCTGCACTTAAATGTAGCCTCCAGTCAATTTCCAGCTCAAATGAAATTTTTTATTGGCAAATGAAAACATTTATACCCAAACTAAAACTGTCCGGGTGTGGTGGTTCACTATGAAACAATAATTAAAGTACCCTTTGCAGGATTCCACATTATTCTGTCTAAATGATTTTTTGAATGCCATAATTTCATAAATTAAGGCATAACTTCTTTGGTTCGTAAGTGGCATTTTTCCAGAGACCAGACTTACAAGCTAAATTTAACACTGTGAGCTAAAGTTGGCTTCTTTCTGGTCCACGCAATATGTAGAAAAAGGTTCTGAAATTGTAACTTAGTTAATAATTCCATCTGTGAAAGATCTCCAGGAACTCCTTCTCTCTCAACTGCTCTAATTCTAAGTAGCAAATAGGGGTAAAAATAACATTTATTTTAGTCCTATTTAAAGAATTGACAGATATCTGATTGAATTCAGTGGTCCCAAACAGAGTTCATATTTTGTTACCAGTGATTTAAGTGCTATGCCAATACGAATAACAAATGATATGATTTTGTGAATGAGGATGATGTTTCTTAGTATATTCACATAGACTGTAGAAAAATGAAACACATTCCAAAGTGCATGCTTTGATTGGTACCACAGCATAAACTGCTATAAAACTTATCTCACAAGTACTGTGGGAGAGTGGAGTCCAAAGGACAGATATGATACAGGAGACTGACAAAGCTTATGCACACTTCAAAAAAAAAAAGGAAAAAAACTGAAATACATTCAGTGCAAATAACCCAAACCAAAAGACATATAGAAGCTGTACGTGACAGCACTTAAAAAATCTGGTAAATGATACTGTGATTTCCTGAAATAAAAATGAAATTGGAAAGCTATTTCATTTCTTTAGGCTACTGCCCATCCCTGCACCTACTGTAAACATATTTTCTTTGTGCGTGCACGTGTGTGCGCATGTGTGATGTTCTGAATCATCAGCGTGGATACACTGATGATTACAAGTTCTTAGCGAAGTATAGCCTGCAGTATCTATGAATTTTACTGCATTTCTTTACTGGCAATTTTACTATTTTCAACAGTTTCAAAATATGTGGCTTTGCAAAACGGGTATTTCATACAAGAATGTGTCAGCAAACCAGAAAGTCATATAGTTAAAAATGTTTTCAAACTGAATTTTTTTGCTATCTTGTAACTGTACAGTGCACTGAATATTTATAGAGAGTAGACCAGGATGCTCAGTCACACAATTTTTTTAACCAAAATTTCAGAAACAGGTCAGAATTAGGGCCAACCTTCCTCAAAATTTTCTGTCTTGATCTGAGTAAGTCAGCCTTTCTGAAAAAGATGACTGAGAATTAAGAATAATCTATCAAGATTTGTTGCTGCAGTTTTTGCAGAACTTAAGCACCTTACTCATTTATGCAGCTTTTCAATTAAAAATACAGATTCATAATGTTAACCTTAATTTCCAAGTAGCTTGGCTAATGATAATCAGTAGCATAAGTACATAATTATGGTTCGTAGACGGTACTGCATATGACACCAGGTCTACATCATTTGCAATAGTGTCCTTTTAGTATGTCAAGTTTATTAAGTTTAATATTCTAATTGAGAGGAAAACATGATAATTGTTGTGTGTACTTATAAATTCTTTCCTCTCTTTTAAACCTTAAGGTTTTCAAAACTTTCACTTAGGAGTGGATTAATTTACACACAGTGTAAATTCTTAACTATTCAAGTATATTATGACCATGAGTGTTAGAAGGAAAAACTATGCCAAAGATAAAAAAAATACATATCATTCTAATTTACTCTAGTCATATACATTTTGTTCTCAGAAGAGTTGTTTTCATGATGAAAAACTACCATATTATTGCATATACAAGTATATTTACGTGTGCCTCTGTGTAAACTGTACATCTACATACACATCTACACACATCTATACAGATAACACACATTCACCACAAAGATCCGTTGAAGGAAATAATGGAGATTTCTCTTATTTTCTTCTGAACACTTAGTAATATGCTAAATACACAGGCTCCAATAATTAACTATAGCCTTGACTGTGACAGACACTCAGTATGATACCGTGGTGTTTGGGTCACAGTGTTCTCCTGAGGACAAATCCTTCCTGCATCATAAATCAATGGATATAATGGTCTGATACAGAAGAAATTCAACTTCTAGTTCTAGAGAAGACACCCTCCAAGATGTAACTACTCACATTAGAGTGGGTGGCAATTTCAGACCTTCGAAATAACCTAATTCTTGACACAGGGAGGAGACTCCTGGGAGTGTCAGAAATGACACATACCTTAAACCCACATACCTTAAGCTGGTGACCTCCCTTTTACATCAAGATGCCTTTTCTCACAGCAATGCTTTATGATTCACATACCACCCCCTCTTCTGTAGTCTATAACAGGCAAAGCCAGATCCTACGGCACTAAATGTCATTGTTTCTTATCAGCAATGCCCTGGCCTCTACAGCTAGGGGATCCCATACCAGAAGGGCTTCATCCGGCACGCTGGGCGAGGGCTCTGCGGAAACTGTCCGAACGCTGCTGAGTCCTGTGAGGGAAACATTCGACAGGCGTCTTTTCCGTACACCACTGCAGTTGTTAGGGATTTTAAATGCACATCTCTTATGGTAGTTTAGACCACATCCTGAAAAAAGAAATTTTAAACCATCTGATTACAGTTTATTACTAGAAAAAACAAAGAACTTGTGGTTTTTTTTTTTAAACACCACCCTTATTTTTGATTAAAATTTTTCCTCTAACTCTGCAGGTTTAGTTCTTATATTCTACAATTTTTTTAGAGAGGTATCGTTATGATCTCTGAATAGTCGTATCTATAACCAGTGTTTTTTCTTTCATACTTCAAAAATCTACGGTCTCCAAGTGCAAGAAATTTTTGTGATCTACGTTTGGGAAGTAAGGAAGTCTTTCATCAGGCATGGTACATTCCATTGGATACAGTCTGCCAGGAGTCAAATCGTTGTGGCAAAATGGGAAAAAGATAGCTACTACAACCTCATATGGGCTGACAGTAATTTCAACTAAGTGATCTGAATTAATGTGATACAGAATTAGCTACATATACAAAACACATACAAGACCAATTTTTTTTGCACTTTGGGTTACAGAGCCGTATTTAGGAGGTCTCAGAGCAGTCAAAAGGATTAGTTCCTCAATCAATTAATTGTTTTGATAGTTCTTACTGTGTCTACCTACCATAATATTTTTTTTTCTAATGCCTAACCAATTTTGAAGCAGCATCAGAGACAACACGTGTTAAGTGGAATGGACCAGTCTCTTCTGGAGACTGAAAAATCACATCTCCCTGCAGCTTACCTTCGCATTTGAGTCCCTGACGCACCAGCCCCCACAGCATTTCTCCACAATGGTCACAGAAGGCTGGCGCTCGATACGAATGAACAAAAAGAGCATGGGGCCGGATCTGAAAGTCTTCAAATGTAGCAGAAGCTGCAACAATAAGATCATCCAGGAAATGAGCAAAATCAGTGACATAAGTAATATGCTTCAATTACGTGGTACTTCATCACAGAACAAAGGAAAAACACCTCTTTGGTCACTACGATGATGAACTTTGAATTTTCTATTGGTTGTTCTACTATATTTTGAAGATAAAAAGGTTGATGATATACCATCAAACAATAGTACATATAATAGTATATATATAATATATAAAATGACCACTAGAAAAAGAATAAAGTTGCTTTTACAAACTTTCAGCAATAATTTCTCTGATAACACTTTTCCAATAAAACACAGGAGGGTAATAGTATATCAAATATTTATCAGAAATTAGCAGAGTTCAATCAAATGTTGGAAGTTTTTCAACATACTCTTTTACAGACTGTAAAGGCCTACAAACAAAAGATAAACTGAATATACCCAGTAAAGAAACATGCTTTTTTTTCAGACAAGTAAAGAAAAATGTATCAAAAATGGGTCATTTCAGCTGACCATTTGGTATGTCGTATTCAGAAGCCTGTGTTGGTATCGGTGAACTGATCGCTTAAGTTGAAAATATACATTAGAGCTTAAAAAGAAAACATGTAATTTTATACCCAGTCACCTTGCAGAGCAATCTGGAAGACTGCTGCACGTTTCCTGAAGTATCAACCCTTTCAAAGGGTTGTGAGCTTCCAACTAGAGTTAACAGTTGCAAAAGTTACAGAGGCTAGTTAGAGGCACTAATGTAAACTATAAAAATAAACAATGACAGTATTTTAAGAACTATTTAGTATACAGAGGCAGCCAGTGCAACAATAGTTTTTAAAATCTACTTTAATAATAATTATTCTTTTTCTTACTACATGTGCTAAACATATCAAACATTAAGCATGTATGCAAACACTCGATCTTGCTCAGACTGCCATTTAAACAGTTGATTTAAGTTTGTGCTTGCTCTTCACAGATACCAGTATGAATAAACCAGGTCTGTAGCCACTTAATAGAAACACTTCTCTCATTTCTTTCAACAGAAATACATTCCTGATTTGCAATTGAGAGGAAAGAAAACATTTTTTTAATGGCTCAGTTCAAATGAATTCCTAAAAAATCCAAATACCCTCAGTCCCTGGCTTGTTCCTTGTGTATTAATGAAAAGAGGACCAAAAATCTGCATACCAATCAAGAAAACGTTTTTAACTAATTAGAACAGGATACCAATAAAGACCTATGTCCTGGACTTAATTCCTTCTGCGCACAAAACTGCTACTCTTAGGAAAAACTCTTCCAAAAAATGTCCACAGGAAAACATGTTTCTAGTCTTAACCAACTTCCAATTTATGAACCTTTAACAGAGGTATTTGGAATACCATAATAAAAGAAGGATCCAATGACTCCAATGACATCAAACCTTCTTTTTTTAATGTTTATTAAAACAATCCAAATCACTTAAGTGTTGTTTACTTCAGGATTCCATTTTCTTTTCCCAGAATTATTCTGTTCCTAGTTTTCATAATAAGCCATGCTAAAAAGCTTACTTAATTCATAAAATGAGGACTTCATAAAACAGTTAGAACATCCTGAATCTGAAATAAAATAGTTTTATAATTATTTAACAATCTTAGGCCAGCCATTTCTTTTAGCCTGAAGGGCTTCCAAACACATAAGGATACTTGTTCAAGTATGCTACTTTTCTATATTTTTTTCCAGTCTACCATGGTCAAGTGCACTACTGTTAAGGCAATGCTCACTCTGCAACGGCAATGCTATCCTTGGTAGACTAGAAAACACAACTCATCAGAGCACACTTTAGATGTTGAAGAGAATTCTTGTAATTTTACTTTGGCTAGGACTTATCAGCTTCCAACAGAACTGCAACATACACTTCTTTGCTATTGTCTTTAAATTTGTATATAACAAATATAAAACCAAAAAGCTTACTAAAACAGGATACTCGGTGAGCTTTCATTTCTCCCCAGGGGAGAAGACAAGGAAATACTCTACCATAAGACCCTCAGGCATGATAGCCATGAATTTTGATAACAAATGTGAATTTTAGAGAAGCAAACTTCCCGTTTTATTAAAAAAAAAAGACTTTCCTGAGGTAATTTCTAAAAGTATATAAGTTATAATCAAAGCACTATTAAAATATGAGTGATGTGTAACATAAAAATAGTGTTAAGTCTCAATGTAGCAAAGGATTTAAGTATATATATGCTTAGGTACGTATTCAAATATATAGGTATAAAGTTATGAAAGTATTTAAACTCTATTTTGAGTAAATGACATTTGGTAAATTGGAAGATTGGAGAGGAGTTTTACATGAATTTGCTAGGGTGTGGGAGTGTTCAAATAGTACTAACAGTGCAGTGAAAACACAAGTAATCTTAGAAAAAGCTGTAACAATTCAGTCTAGCTTAATTTAGATAATAGGTTAAAATATTTTAATATAGCTTTGTATTAGAAGACTAGTTTTTGTGAAAAGTAAATATCAATATATCTCTGTAGAAGCAAATGTAAAAGTAAAACCTCCCACAAGCAGTTTTGCCTTCGGGATTTTGGCTCTCTTCCTGTGTCCTGAATTCAGTTCCATCTGAAGCTGTTAAGTGGATGGAAAATATTTTGTTGTTGAGTGTCACGCTCCCAACTCCATTTTTGTTGTACTGGTCTCCTCCTGCCCCCCGCTGCCCCTTCACAAATGGTGAAGAAATAATTGATATCCTTTCCATTAAAGCTGTAACTGAACCTTCCAGTCTCCCTGCAAATTAATTAACGGGTTATCATGGCTCATGATCTTGTAATACAAAATGTTTCTACTCTCAAGGCAAAAAAAAAAAGTTCTGTAGAAATAGCTTTATTATATCTTTTGTTTAGTTCATGTTACAAATCTATGTGATATTAAATAAATACTACACTTAACAGTAATAACATTAATGCAATTTTAGGGAGGCAGAAATCAAATAGAAAGAAACCTCCCAAAGTACTAAACTTGAAGTTGTACCACTTCACATGATATGGACATATTATTATAGACACACATGATAAGTGGAACTCATCATATCATTTTAAATAATGATAAATTTAAAAAGCTATATCATTTTATACTGACATGATAAATATTCCAAAATAAAAGGCAGGGAGCAAAACCACATTTTATCTTAAGAAAGCTTTAAATCTGGCAACTACTGCAGAATATAGAAGTAGGAAGAATACAAAGCATCATTCTTTCTTCAGCTTTTGAAACTGTTTTGGCAATATTCCACTCTGTTGAAAGGCATGGAAGTGTTTTAGGTTTTAATTTTTAAGGTAAAAGGAGTGTTCTTCTAGGCTTCAGATTTATGTGTTCTCATCACACTCTGCAGACAGCATTCTGTTTTCGTCTCGTGAAATGATGTTATTTCAGAACACTATTCACTGAAACTAGTGTGTCATTAAGACTTGATCTGGAATAACCATATTAATCAGCAAAGTTACACATATCTTTAATCTGTATAAACATGGACAATTCCTATTTTTTATTCTGCCACCTGCATGGCATAGTTGACTTTCTATAGCTAAACCTAGCACAGTTAAATTTTCATAGCATGCAATTCCAGAAGCAGTCATATATGGATAAGGTTCTTCTTTTAAACTTCTTCCATCATCTTGTAGTCCATAACTTTTTGAAATTACACATCTAGAAAGGCTTTCCTATAGCCACTAACAATCAAGGTTTTAACTTTCAGAATACTCCTGTGTTATTCACTGAAAAATAAAAAAGCCCTGCTGATGTAGAGAAAGATACTTTTTTTTTTTTTAAATTAAATTAAGACCTTTATTATTAACTAAACAACTTATGTCATGTCAGGCTATCCTTTCACTTTGATGGAGCACTGATGCTGCGAAGACAACTTTCTGGCGGTATGTAAAATTGTGCAGTAAAAAAAGAAGGGGTTCCAAATATGCCTACAACCATATCCTGAAAAATTTACTACTCTGCAAAAAGTCTGCAATATTACGTTCTTAATATGATACTGTTACACTGTTAACTCTCAGGCTAACTTGTCATCATGTATTTAAGCATTCCTAGTATCACCAAAACACAGACATTGAAACTACAACAGTTTTGACAAGACTATTTCATCAAGTCTGTTAATGACTTGGCTGTTAATGGCTAGTACTCCTTATTCTGGGCTTAGGAGCAGGTCTATCATTCAGCACAGCTGGAAATGAGAACGAGAAGCCATTACAACTCACAGAGGTAAGGTCCTGCTTTCAGAAAGAGGCAAATGATTTACTGATCGTTTTGAGTTCCAAGGGCTTGAACTATTAGCAGAGGTGAGATCCTGCTATTATAAGCAACAGAGCTTTGCATAATGGGAGCTGTCATCAAGCGGCCACGCCTCTCATAGCATAAGAAACCACCAACCACATGGCCATCAGTATCTTGCAGCTATGGAAAGCAGACATTCTGCTGCTATCCTCTCCAATTTGGAATGTCTTTAAGAGTAACGTATCCTGTTGACTTCCCGCAGGCACTCGTAACTGAGTCCTTCCCTACAACAATTGCTGGCATTCATCACATCTTCAAACTGGAAGAGGGTAGATTTAGATTAGATTTTAGGAAAAAATTTTTCCCTATGAGGGTGGTGAGACACTGGGAAGCTGAGGATGGCCCATCCTGGAGGTGTTAAAGTCCAGGGTGGATGGGGCTTCGAGCAACCCAGTCTAGTGGGAAGTGTCTCTGCCCATGGCAGGGGAGTTGGAACAAGGTGATCTTTAAGATCCCGTCCAACCTAAACCATTCTACAACTCTGTGATTCCCTGGCCAGTAGATACCTCCTTACTGGGAGGGACAGTGGGGAGCTAACTAATGTAAGGCTGGGAAGAGAGCAAAGGAAGGGAACGCTTGGGAAGCGTTCAAGTAAGGTAAAAGCTGTGATCTCCTTGGTTCTTAAATAAACCCCAGAATCCAGATTCACTATGGGTTGCTGCTTACATTGTCTCACCTGTGGTGTGAGATTTAAGCAATAAACTGTAGGAGATAATAAACCATTTGCAATTATTTGTCCAGTGCTTGCTCACTTTTATGGAGAGTTTTAATAAAAGATTAACATTTATGAGTCAACATGCTTGATTCATCTGTACATTCTGAATTTTTAAAGTTCAATTTTAATGTACTTCTATTCATTTGACAATGATTCCACAATTTCAAACCTATAAACTATACAGCACAGTAGGTTTTCTATTCATTTGAAATCCCAGCACTGAATATTTTCTTTATGAATTTACCCATTTTTCACCAAAGTGGGAAAAACAGCAATAGCTTTATTCACAGATTCAGGCCCTGTTAATCATAAAATTACACTGCAGAGGTATTAATTTAGCATAGGAAAACAAAATTAAATACTCCACAAGTTTACTGTAGCTACTGATGCAGTGTTCAAAATTAACTCTGACTACTGCAGTAAGAGGCAGCTCCGAATTAAAAATAAAGCCTCCTGCTACTTTTGTGGGCTCCCACTTATCTAAATTAATATAATAAAGTAAACACTATGTGTCTTTTACATCTTTATTTCCTCTGACTTTGTTTAGTAAGTTCTTCTCACAGTTCTTCTCCAAGGCTTCCTAAAAAAATAGTGATGGATTATACAGTCAGTGTCAGAATTATACCCCTCAAAAACTATAGGTGTTCAAAAAGAATTAGTAGCACTTGCAAAACATACCTAATTCCTTCAAGTTTCTTTCAAAAAAGGCTATGAAAATTGTTTGTTATATGGTGAATAAATGCTGATGGCTAAAAGTATAATGGAAGTAAAAATACTATGTCACGCTGAATTCACTAAGGAAATTTGTGTATATTAAATTCTTTTCAACACTTTAATGTGAACAATCTGTACAAGTTTAGATATCCCTTAAAATAAGGCTAAAAATTCATAAAAAAATATATCATTATATACCGAATATACACAGGTTGGGGTGGTGTTTGCATGGCATCATCAGATGTCCATGGACCCCGATGAGATACACCCAGAAATGATGAGGGATCTTGCTGATGTCATTGCAAGGCCACTTTCCACAATCTTTGAACAATCACGATGATTGGGAGAAGTGCCCAAAGACTGGAAGAAAGCAAATGTCACTTCAACCTTCAAGGAGGAGGACTCGGGGAATGACAGGCCAGTCAGCCTCACCTCAAGTCCTGGGAAGGTAACAAAAGTAATCACAGAAACACGGAATCACAGAATGATATGGGGTTGGAAGTGACCTCTGGAGATCATCTCGTCCAACTCCCCTGCCAAAGCAGGTCCACCTAGAGCAGGCTGCACAGGAACATGTCCAGGCAGGTTTTGAATGTCTCCAGAGAAGGAGACTCCACCACCTCTCTGGGCAGCCTGTTCCAGTGCTCTGGCACCCTCAAAGTAAAGAAGTTCCTCCTCATGTTTAGATGGAACTTCTTATATTCAAAATTTGTGCCTGTTACCTCTTGTCCTGTCACTGGGCACCACTGAAAAAAGACTGGCCCCATCCTCTTGACACCAACCCTTTAAGCATTTATAGGCATAATCCAAATATATGACTACTTGTGGAATATGCTTCAGTGTCTGCCTGACTGATAATGCTTTCTTCAGGTCTCAGTTCTTTTATATGGGAACACCAGAGAAAATTAACAGAAGCATGACTGTATACAACCACTGCATTTTCTCAACCCCACTCCAATCTTTCTAGGATAACACTAGAAAAGGGAGAAGGGAACCTAAAAATGCTACGGAAATGCAAAATTTGCACATGAAATGCCCAAGACAACTTCAATTGGAAGAAAGAAATTAATTATTGCTCTGAATTGTGGTTGATTTTTTTAAACTGGATTACAATAATTCAGCAATGACTCATCATGGAAAGATCTCCAGTGCCTTGCCAAGTAGATCTGAAGATCAAAAAGATAAGCAAACTGTTTAGAGAATATATCACTGCTTCACTGAAGATAACAGAAGTGTTCTACTGACTTAGTAAGTTTACTCAGGATTTTACCCATGCACATAAATAAATGGGTTTGAAATGAACATTGGGAAATGGTGATACTAATATTCCTCACTTGATATTCTGTGTTCAGTTTGTGCGAGACCAACCCCCAAAAATATGGTAACAGAGAAGAACCGATGGATGAGAAAAAACACTGGACGAATGGAAGAGACCTCCATATAAGGAGAGATTAAAAGACTGGAATTGTTTCATTTGAAGAGGAAATGAGTAAGAGTTTGCTGGATTCAAGAAGAGGAGGAAACCAAAAAACCAAACCAGGAAACAAACATAACCCCTGTAGTATAACCTTCTGCACCAACAAACTGCAGTGATAGGAGTCTTCATGTCCTAAGAAGCAGGCAAGCTCCCCAAAGTCCTTTTTTGGAAAAAAGTTACAGCTTAACTAGGTTAACAGAAACATTCTTGGGGTCTCTTTAAGAGCCAGAATGAGGCAGTTTTCAGCAGGAATGACATTGTCTCCAGGCCTGAGTCACACCACAAGCTAGATATAAAAAACAGCAGACTGCAACCTGTGGCAGTTCCTGACTCTCTTCCTCCTTAGTTTCCGTTTCAAATTGTTATATTCCCCAAGGGGAGGAGGTTTGCTTGTTTGTGCTCGGATCTGCTTTAGCTACAAGCCTCAAGCACTTCCTAAAAGGAGATATGTATCTTACCACAAAGGGTTGCAAACTTCACTTATTGGAAATAAACATGAGACAATGTTGTTTCTAATACCAAAGCCAGCTGTCAGCCAATGAAAGTACATTTGATGAGTTTAACAGTGATATTGAAAGACATTTTTTTTAACGTAAGCCATATTTAATTTGAAACCTACTGGAGCAATAAGTTATTGACACCATGAATTTAGAGACTGAAAGAGCAGAAAGATTCTCCAAACAGTAGGGTTTTCTCCTGTCATATATCCAAGCAGTGTAGAATACACTGTTGACAGGTTAACAACACAACTTGCCTGATAGGCAAGTCATTCCAAGTGGGTTACCTTTTATTTTTCAGTTATGCTCCTCTCTGAATCATTTAAGGCTACTCTGCATTCAAGACTCACTACTATCAATTTACAAATACAATGATACAAAGGTTTGGCCAAGCATGTATTGGTCAAAGAAACTGTCAAACACAACAAATAAAAACCTCTATGACAAATCAAAGAGTTTTCTGCTTAGCCTAAGCAAGGTTTGTTCCTCATTACGTGTTGTAGCTAGTGAAAATGAAGTGGGAGAGATAGTTATTTGTGGGAAGAGAACAGACTCTGATGAGGAAAACAGAAATTTTCAAGTTTTGGCAGTTTTATGATTAGAATCTGTGTTAGTAGTAGAAACAACTGGAAGAATATGAAGAACTGAGAAAAGGAGAAAGAAAATTCCAATTGAAGCTTCCTTATTCACATAATCAATAAATAAGATTTAAATTTTTTAAAAGAGATGAAAAATTATTTTTCTAAAATACAACTTTAAGTGAACCTATAGCAGTGGTCTCCAAAGTGGGGTGCACACACTCCTGAGCGTGCACAAGACAATCCATTAGGGTGTAGGAAGAAAATATTAGAACTTCAGCAACAAATGTAAGTTGTAAATAAATAAAGATACATAAATTGGGGGTGTATGCTTAAAATTTTTTAGTGATGGGGTGCACAATAAAAAACTAGAGACCACTGGATCTACAGGGCTTTGCCACTCTACCTTTAAGAAAAGCTCAAGTGCTATTAAGGACACATCCTGTGAAACAATTCATAGCCATGTCCAAGTTTCACACACCATAGAGTAAGAAGAGACTAAATAGATTAAATAGATTTGTAAAACAGTAAACAGAGGTGATACATCGTTTGATGGAAATATGTTTTGTATTAACATGCACTTTTGTTCTCTCCATCAATGCCTTTTTAATTATAAGCATTTCATATTGATTCAGAATGCTAAACAGATTAAGCCATCACATTAGAAGTCCAAATGAGCATAGAAGTATCCATTAAAATATAGGACGACATACCACAGACTCCAAGTTTCATTCACCACCTCAAGGATTATAAGAAATGGTCAGCTGAACTGGGCGCTGCTGAAGTATAACACTTAAATAATCTATTGAGCTACTGTTACTAAGTGGGTTATGTTAGACTCAATCAAAATTATAATAACTAAAACCTTTTAAAGAAGGATAAATGTGATGTGTAATATGATAAACAAAACTGAGTAAAAATGAATAAGAAAGGAAAAAAAATAGCCTCACCCAAGAGAAAATAAGATATTTTAAGGAAAATTAGGGGGTTTAGAGTTCAGAGGTTTTAACACACATACCTACTATATAACATAAAATGAAAATCAAGAATTAATTAGATCTACCTTAGAAATTGATAGGCATAATCTATGAAGCCTGGAATCCTGCCTTTCAAAGAGGAATTCCCAAAGCAGCATCAGCATCTGGTGGCATTTCCCCAGACCACCACCTCAGATGCCCACACTGCACATCAAGCATCCCCTGAAGCAGAGAGGAGGTGACCAAGACAGATGACACAAGGGCAGTGACATTAAGAATTCCACAACTTGTACCTGCTTTTCTTGACTGGTACTGACCACTAAGATGATATCTCAATTTTTGGTAGTATCAGCTAACTCCAAGACACTTGTTACATTGATACAGATCAAGAAATTCCCCTGGCACTTTATACTGATATATGCTGAATTTAATCTGAAGTGACACTGACACTTTAATAATCATGCTTTCTGGGTCATTTATGAATGTATTTAACAGCACAGACCTAGAAACTTCTGCTACTGACCTGCTTCCACTGTGAAAACAGCATATATTTTCACCTTTTGTTTCTTAAGTCACATATAGTTAGTTATCCATTTGAGCATCTATCCTTTTCTTCCATGAAAGCATAGTTTATTTAGGAGCCTTTGGAAAATAAAGTGTTTATATGACTTCTGGAAAACCAAGTACACCTTCTCAACTGAACACAAAACTTGATATTTTTATTAAACAGCACACCAATAAACTAAAAATGTATTATCTCTGAAAACTGGACAATTAAAGGTGCACAATATAGGATGTCCAATCTATTAGCTAGAGCTGGATCAGTGAGATCTCATAAACAGGTCCTGTCCTAAGAGAAGGATGTGTGTGTATTTGTAGATTCTCTCAAGGAAAACTCATCCTCCTTACCAATAGAATTCTTTCCAAAATTTAATTTAATTGTTTATAAATACAAGATGACATTGTTTATGATTACCAACTAATCAAGCTTTAAAATGACATCTAAAATCTTGAGATGAGTGACAAATTATTCATGTTCAAAAAGCTTACTTAAAAACATAAAGGTAATTTTGTTCCTATAAAGAAATACACTGCTTTCTTGCAAATTCAAATTCACAAAATCTTGCAATTATTTCAGATTTTCAGCTGCTGATATAATCATTAAATACACAAAACATAAAGAAAGGCCCAGGGAAAAATACCTAGCATGGCCTGTATTTCTGTCAGAGCCCTAGAAGCAAAGTTGGCACATTAACTGCTTCCCTACTAACATTTTCCTCTTGCATATCATTTTACTCAGTGTGTACTGTTGATGATGCAGCCAGAGAATATAAGGAGGTGATGATGGTGATAGGATAGAAAGAAAGGAAGGATAAGGCAAGACAGGCAGGGAGCTCAGAAAGACTCTGCTGCTGCAAATAAAAATCTTGAAGTCTGTATCCAGAAAGTAACATTTATGAGCTGAAGAAAAGAAAATCAGGCAAAATATAAAGGAAATAATCTTTTAATCTTAAGAATTTCAAACACAGTCATCTATCTGAAATTCAAGATCCAAGAATGATGTAGGCAAATGAACAGTAGGAGATACAAACTCAATCCACTAACCTAATCAGCAGTAAGCCTTACTTCTACAGAAATAAGAAAAAAGGTGACAGCTAGAAACAACTGAAAGGACATACAGGAAGAATAATTTAATCGGTATCATCTCGGACAGGGTAGAGAAAAGATAGGAGTATTTCTCAAAGGCACCAGAAAAAGAGGGTGTTAACATAGCTATGAAGACACCAAGAGAATGCTGTTTTTCAATCACACTAAAGCAAAGTCACAAACTATGAACAACTACGTAAGTACTATAAAATGATGTTCAGATATAATATCATAAGGAGCTGGCACTCTCAAGGAGCTGGCAGTCAAGCTAACATTACAAACCAGTTATATGTTGATATATGGCATTTAGTATAATTGCATAGTTATCCAAAGCATTTATTCAGTTCAATATATTTTATCATATACAAGACAGTATAAACTGCACTGAATCCAAATAAGATGTCAGCATCTAATGATCAGATGGTGTACCATCTACGTGATATTAAAACAGAAACAGCTTCTTAACAAAAGCAGTGGATCAATTCCGCCCTCATCAGCTCAGCAAGGGAACGCAAAATAGCTGCTATTTGACTTTCTTGCTTCAGGAATCCTGCCAAGCTGAGCACAACTGCTCACAGCAAGCAGATGAAGTACATTCCACTAATTTGCACAAGATGCTAACGTTTCATCGTCTGCCTTCCAGTGGCTGGCAAAGATCTCTTACATCCCAATATAATTTTGCCCAAAATAGACAGAATTTTTATAAGCAAACTCATATTAAAACTGTAAATATAAAATCGGTCTTTGCTCTATATAACATGAAAAGACAGCAAATTTACACAGAAGTTTTAAATAAACTTTCATGAACAAAGCATAGCATAGGACATGAACTATGCTGGCAAGAACAGAAGTCTGGAGGTATCTAAAGTAATTGTTTCCTTCAAGGCCTCAAAAAACAGAACTCAAAAAGTCAGATTAGAGAAGTACAGAGCCACAGCAGCTCTGATTTGCCAGTTTGTTCTACAGAGTCATTGTATGAAGGACTGAACCTCTCGATCATTAATATCTCTTTATTGGTGTTAACAAATGGCAGTGGAAATAAATCTTATTTAAAGGCTAGTTAAGAGAATAGCAAACAGCTTCAAAAACTAGAAGTTAACCTGGCTTAAGAAGCCAGTTTTTCAGAGCAAGCATATTCCATTATGTTCAAATCTATTGTGAAATTTACATTATGTTATTTTGGTGATTCGCATTTGCATCCTTTATTTCACGCGTGGAACATGAAAGTTACCTTTGCATAGATCCAGTGGAAGCTTGTAGCAAATACTACTTAGTCACTAAGGCTGAAGAACTCTTTTCAACTTAAGTTTACCTTACAAAAACTTTTACTTCCTTTTCTTGAGCAAACAGTAAGACTGCATTTTAGAGAGAGACGTACAAAGATGACATTTTTGGTTTCTCTTCCTTTCAGTGTTTACAACTGACTGGCTGCTCATTTAAAGCCACCTTTGATTATAGCTTTGACTGTAGCTTCTGTACCTTGCTTCCTGGTTTGGGCTGCCCACTAATTTTTGAGAATATTATGATCAAAAGGAACCCTTCCTACAAATAGAACTTGATGAAATCCTTTCTCTAAAGATTCAGCTCCTTTTTCAGCCTGAAATGCAATTCAACAGTAAATGTCAGGTTCAATGAACTCGTTAGTCAAGATTTCCACAGCACTAGTAAAGGACTTTCCTCTTTGGTGCATCAGGAGACCAGACACACTTTTCTAACATTTAGAAGAAGAAATGAAATAGAAAATGCACAGTTGAAAACACAGCAACATGGCAAGCGATACGTTACTGACAGAATGGTATTAGTTACTGTTCAATGAACACTCAGGAGTACAACCTAATAAACCAGCTGGGTTCAACGTACAAATTTGTGGGTTTATGTAATACATTTCTGACACATCCCCATATCTCCTATAACAATCCCACGCGGTCAACTGAAATAAAGTATTAAAACAGGTAATACTTAAAAGACTACATAAAAGGAAGAAACCGTGCAAGACGTGAAAATAAAACTGTACTTATGAGGGCTACTAATGCTCATAATGAAAGTTCCCTTTTCCTCTTTTAAGTGCAGTTGACTGAATCTGTAACTCAGCATACCCTTTTGCTTCCACTCTCATAATAACACCCGACCTTTCTGTTCCAAAATGCCATAATCTATATTGGCACTGAACAGCGATTCCTCTGGCTGACTGCAATCGCTGGTGTTTATCTCCTCTGGAGCAGCCAGCAGACAGACACACAACACTTGTTCAGCGAGCTCTGCGATTCTTACACGCCATTAAAATCCTACTGCATAACGCACCAATGCAAAATAGAAGTAATAATGTTCATTATGAATATAAAAGCACAGCAGGTGCTCCATTCTGAGCTGATTAAATTTCTTGTGTTTCACCACAGACTGTTTCAGTTATATTGTATGACTTCCACAGGTACAATTTTTTTCCCTAAACTGGACTTAAGTACTTCAGCTAAAATGAGCAACTCCTCTCAACTATAAATTTTTCTAGATAAATTTTCCTGTCTTTCAAGGACCTGTAATATAAGCTCTAAGCCAGAAGATGATCAAATTTGCTATTCCTTAAACTGTCAAGAATATAAGTACAATAAGAAAAAAAAATTAATCACAGGTTGTCCAGCCTTTATAAAAGACCTTGTAATTAAGTAAACTACAATGAAAATTAGAAAATGCACACTATCAGGATAGGAACTGATTGTATGACCCCACAGTACAAGGGCTGACAGTTCAGCTTTCTCTACCCTGACTAGTATTGACATGTGCAATAAAAAATGAATGCAGTGGATCAGTATAGCTTTTGACATCAGATATCAGTGCCTCGGGGGATGTTTACCCACAGCACTCAGAGTTCTCAGCAGCAAAGCTGTAGCGGTAACACTTTGTTCTACTGCCTCTTTCAGACATGCCACTCAAAAACAATTGCCATAATATACCTTGAATTTACAGACTTTTAGAATGTATATTCTGTTCAGATTTTTGTAATGTAAGCTAAAAATAAAACGCTTCAACCAGTTCAATGTAAGCATCTGAACATATATTGCATTTCTTTTGTCCTTCCAACCGCTCAAGTGCTCAGTATCATCAACTACAGTGCGCAAGGCCAACCTCTCCTGTTTTCGGAGGGGCTTTTCCTCCCTTTAAAATAAATTTTCAAGGCATTTCCAAATTATTAAGTATCATGAAAAAAATATAATCTTATGAATATCTTATGTCCCTGTATCTAGGTAGCCTTATTTTTTTTCTAATTAAAAAGGGGAGATAACCCATCTTCAGCTAATTTGTGATGCACTATTGCCAAAATGTATAATAATTTGAAACTATGTCTGAATATATTTCAATTAAAAACTGCCTGCATTAGTTTGAATACTTCCCCGAATATTACAGACTGTTTTATACAGTTTTTTCTCTTCTCCAGAGTTGCAGAACTGGTCATGCTTCCCTCCCCTCCATGACACAGAAATTTTAACACTGCGGAAATGAACTGCTGCATTTAGTTAAGGATCATCTGTAGGAGGACACTGATGCTCTTGAGTGCTTGTGGAGGAAATTTATTTAATTTCTTGTATAACTTGAGACATCTGACTGCAGGCTTTAATTTGTAACAGTGTAATCATCAGTCAGGCCATGACATATTACAACTTTCATTTTGCTGCCCTTTGCACTTAGAGAGAAATAAAGTCTTCTGAGCAGAGTGTTGCCCAGTGAAAAACAGATGAGTTGAACCAAATTCAGCTATTTCTGCAATGTTAAAGTTCCTGTGCAATCCCAATTCTATAATATTAGAACAGGTACTCTGTGGCTGATCTTTTCCTTACTCTTGCTGTCTCGTTTAGGAGCTGGTGTTACAGCATGTCAATATAGAAAACATACCTTAGCAATTACACTTCACAGGAAACTCCTGCAGTAGGACAGGAGGAAAACTGAACGCAGACGCAAGTTGATGGAAGCTGGGATTCCAGCTTCAGGGAATCACACTGAGGAGTCTGGTCTGACAGTGCAACTGAAAACGTGCAAACAACTGACCCACCCCTTTTCTCAGGTTTAAGCTGTTAAACTCCTTGAGGTATTACCAACTGATGACTGAAGGGTCTCCACTCCTCCTCGTCTGGCAAACCTCATGTTGTTGTCAAGGTTTCATAATAAGATCTCTCTACATGGCTGGGTAGGTAAAAACTGGTTTTGTTCGTGCTTTTTTTTTTTTTTTTAATTATTTCAGTATTTTATTAAAAACTCACCACAGTTGGTCTAAGAAGCAGCTTGCATCTGTTAACTATATCACTTTAAAACTTCATATGTGTGACCGCACTAGCAGAAAGGCATTTATGTGTTCGTAATCTACAAAGATAAGTTGAGGATGAGGTACGAAGAATGAAATTATATTTCTTGCTGAACTCATACCATTGTAATTGAGGAGGAGAAAAAAAGACCTCAAACTCTGGAACTACATGAATGAGATGCGTAAGCAGTGGTACTCCATGAAGCCCCATATAATTTTTGGATTATCATAGTAGTAGCAGAAGAAAAATAATTGTCATTTTTAGAGAAAAAGAGGGAAGAAGATCTGTAAATTAAGTTTATTAGTCTATAAGAGGAGTGGTGACATCTCACATTTTCTTTCCCAGTACCTTAGTAAAGTGATAAGCAAAAGAACTGTTTGCCTTCAAAGCTCAAATTTGGATAATCTTTTCATGCATTCATTGCTTGAAATAACAAAATCATAAAAATACAATCTTCTCTGGTGCTTTATTTGTATTATATAAGTAACTTGCAATCTTACCTGCCAGAGAAGACAGTAAACATCTATTTAGATTTACAGAATAGTGTTCAAAAATGCATTATGCTTTTCTTGAGGATCAGGAAGTAAGAGAAAACAAAATCTTCTAATTGCACATACTATTGCAATAATTTCTTACATCCCTTATCAGTATTTAAGGTGCATATATTTTAAATTAAAACATTTTCTCTTAGATTGATAGATCTGCTATAAAATACTTCTTTAATATTAAAATATCAAAATAGTTTTGGGGCAAGAAAATTAAATAATTCAAATATTGTTTCCTGACTACTTTAGTCTATTCTGTCTGAATCGTGCACTTTGGGGATTCAACTTTAGTTAAAAATTCGTTACCAGAATACAGTACAACAATACTTTGTGATATCAAAAAATCCAGGCCTTCAGTCAGCAACGTATACTCTAAGCTGAAGCATGAGACAAAAAAATACACAGACTCCGGGCAACTGTAGGTACCACCCACAGTTTCACCCACTGTTGATTTAATAGCCTTCCCCTAAATACTACAGATTTGCTTAAGCTTCACCACTTTTGTGGAGAGATGCTTCACCTAAATAATAAAACCATAAATCCCCTAACGCTCTTAAACAACATAGTTCTCCTTTATCCCTTGCAAGTACTGTATAAAGTGCTGCTCTTGAAATTTCCTTTTTCTTGAATCCTAACTGGGACAAAAAGGCTATGAACTTTTTCAGTTGCAAAAACTTGACAGCAATTTTCACTGGTTTTTAGTTACCTGACAAGACAACTTCAACTAGGTCTCCTTCTTGAATATCTGCAGCTGATTTCACCAACTGGAGAATGTTTTCAGAGGTAGGGTCATGGCGGAAGAGCAGAATTTTGTCGTACATTCCGTAGAAACCACATTCAGGAAACTGCAAACACAAATGCACGAGAATTTACTACACTGTAAAATACAATTCATGTTATGAATTCTGAGGGCAGAGCGGTCCATTACTCAGACTAGTACCAAACAGGATACATATTTTTTCATATATGTCAATATATATCTAGATTCTGAAAGTGGCTTTTCCCCCAAGCAAGTAAGATCATTTGCCTTCCTCTGTGAGCAATGCAGTATCCACTAGGAAACGAGAGAGCAAGAAGTGCATCCCTTAGCCACTGGCTGATAACTTTTCAAAGACAAGTTCCCGAGCAAGGATGTCTAATTAGACCCTCCTGGAGCAGGTGCTCAGACTAGATGACCCATGGATGTCCCCTCCAGCCTGTATTATTCCATGATTCTATGATCTCTCCCCAGATTAGTGCCAAAAAGATGCCTTGAGGCTGGAAGGAACATTTTTCAGCTCTGCCTAAAATGTAATGCCTAAATGACAGCTCATTACAAAGTACATATTTCTTGAGAATAAAGTTACTAGACACATACTCCCTTAAGTTACTACACACATAGAACAGTATTTCCAAACTTAATAATCACCTATTTTAATGCAAAGGTGATGGAGTTTTGAAACCAGATTCTGTTTAAACTAAAAAAGATTTTAAAAAAACCTCAGAGGTTATAAATTAAACTTATCTAAGTAACATTTTTTCCATCTTTTTTGCTGCAGCACAAAAACGGGAGTTAATTTTTTTCATGCTCCCAGCTTAAAGACTTAGAATTTTGCTTTGAAAACATAGCCAAGAAACACTTTCTCTGATACAAATGATTCAATTCAATTTTACATCACTGAACTATTTCATGTATTATTTGGGAGCTTTATCAACATGCAGTGAAAGAAACACAATGATAAGCATAGCTCAAGAGATAAACTGGCAGGTTTTGAGATTATAGTTACCATGAAAAGAATACAGAATGGAAGGAACCCAACAAAAAGTACTTTAAAACAGTATATTCATTACTGATTACTAGAAGCTTTGGAACCTACCCAAGAAAGTTATGGTTTTGTTGTTGGTTTGGTTTTTTTTTAAGTTTAAAAGCATGCACTGAAAAGACAGAGAGAAAATGGTCAGATCCCTGGTGTGAATGAAATGCATCTACACCTCTGAAGTTTTGTCTGTCTTATTCCAAATTATACCATGAATACTGACCAACTGCTAATTCTTGGTTGGGCAGAGTACCTGCCTGAAAAAAAAAGTTGCTGTATATATTTATTCATGCAGGTTTTATACTGAACAGAAACAATTCCAGTCCCTGAACCATAAAACATTGTCACAGAATATCTGAAAAATTCTGCTAGAGTGCATGTGTTTAAAGATGCAAAATTTTTGCCCATGTCCAGCGTGGAGTACATTAGAAATCCTAGATAGGTACTTATCTATATGAGATACTGTTTGAAGGCCATTTCCTTGAGCACCTTTACCATCTACTAATTATGAACCAAAAGAGCTGGCAATCTATTGTCAAACTGGGAGAAGGCTGGCACCAGCACCAGCACTTCTATGGGCATTAGGATTATGCATTAGGAGACACAGAGAAAGTTTGTACAACTTTCCTAGTAATCAGTTAACCATTCATATTCACACTCAGTCAAATGAACAGCCACAGTAACAGCAAGGAGTACGTTACCATGTTCATAAAGCTGAAAATGGCTTACTAGGTCATGTTCAATTCACATTTCCGAAATGTTTCTCACTGATGACTACCAACTCTACGTGGAACAATGAAATGCTGCCATGTTTGGACAATTTCACTGTGCAGGCAACTTTTACTTACTTCATACCTTCCCGACAAAAGTGCCTTTTCCATGAAGCCAGGAACCATTCCTGACCATACACAGGCATTATTATTGGTGCCTACACATCAAAAAAAATTCAATTTTTATTCAATTACCAGAAGAAATGTAATATTAAGGAACCATATTAAGTTATTTTAAAAGTTTACCAAGAAGGTAAAACAGCAACGTTTTGGAAAGAGAATTTAGACAAAACTTACTTTAATTTTAAATGTAAAAAAAAAAATAGAGCTAATTTGAAAAGAGCAAATGGAATGGGAATATAAAGAGAAAACGAACAAATAAAGTCATAATCAGTTTAGAGGGAAATGCCTGTACTAACTCTGAAATCCAGTGAAATGAGAAAATTCTTTCAGCCTTTGGAAAAGGTCAGGAGTTCCCATTTTGAAAGATATTTTACATTTTCCACTGCTTGTGTAAAATAAAATTCTCACCCTTATGACATGCCATCAGGCTTGTATACTGTACCAAAGTAGGAATCTGTTTAATTAAAATTATAATCCCATTTGGATTACTTTCTCATACATGTTCTAAATTTAAAGAAGAAATTTAACTTCTCTAAAGCTTGAGAAGAGTGAATTTTCCTGCTGCCAGCCCTAGGGCTGGAGTGAGGGAAGAAGAGCTTTTCCGGCCGTGGAGCACCACAACACTGGCATCAGAGTGGCTCCTGCAATGTTTGCTATATTACAAATCTATGTGTGTATAAATACAGGTATTTGGAGGTATTGTTTATTATATTCTGTAGAGAAAAATAAATCCAATCACAACATTTTTTGATAAGGTATATAAAAGAATTATCTTCTGAGTTTGAGTTAGTTTTCCTCAGATAAACTATTCTCATGCCAAGAAAGCCATTTTGATGGTGTGATTCTCCAAATACAACATTGTGTAAGGACCAACTGTTGCAACAGTGACAAAAATATTCCCTCAGCTAAGCTTATTCCTGCCAACAATAATGTTGATATGCACAAACAAAAGTAAACAGAAAGCAGCCACATTTCTTGGTACTGCAATACTATAAATAGCATTTATTTTTGCCAAATACAGGGCAAAACAGGAAATGCATATATGTCAAGCTACCTAAAAGCTAACTAAAGCTAAGCTAACTAAAACCTTACAAGAATGGTATTGGATCTAAATTCCCAACACTAATAAAAGCCCTTGTTTCGGTATAATAGCTACTTAAAGTGGAACTACCAGGAGTAAAATCGTCATTGTAATTTCTATAATGAGGAAATATAATATTTCTGTAAGAATCAGAACAGCAGGTTTGTTTTTTTCCATGAGGTTCAGAAAAAGGATCTGTTTCTAGATGCTTAAGGCAGCATCAGTAGTCATTAAGACATCACAACTGTCCAACCAATACAATGGTTGCCTACTCCAAGTGTGGAATAAAATGCATATTCTTAAACTGCTTTCAGTGTGGCTTAATCTAAGGTGCATTAGTTTACAACTGAAACAGGACAAATGACCTTCACAGCTTAATAACTTGTTAAACTGCCACAATTTAGTTGTACATTTCAAGTGCTGCCGCCGCTGCCCCCCCGGCCCAAGAGAGGGAAAGATCAGCTCTCTAACACAATTTACATCATTTACAGACAATTCTGGGTTCCAGATCAGCAATTTAGCAAAATATCAGTATTATTTTAAGTCTTGACGTTGTCATTTTATTAGATACTTTCCAGTGTAAAAAGAAGCATGTTTCTAAGACACTTAAAACTACAAAATGTATTAGTCTAAGAATGAAAGGTTCAGCACATCTGAAGATCAGTTGGTTCACCACAGACACTGAAGTTCTGGAAAAGGCGAGAGTATTTTTTAATAAATTTTCCAAACTTGTACTTTCAACTTTGCTACTTAAGGTCAATTTATGAGGGATATGCAAGACCATTAGGAAGATACATCATGTTAGATAAATCCTCCATAAAAAGGAAGGTTCTTTAGCCTAGACACACGCGGTCCCTGTCTGGGATCTGGACATAAATGATTACAGTCTTTAAATACATAAAAGACTGGTGCTGATAGAGAGGGAACAATCTGTTTCTCCTCTGCACAGAAAATTAAGTAGTAGCAAATCTAGCACACGAGAAGGGATACAATACAGAGAATTAGACTGGAGACAAGGAAAGCTTTGCAAGGTTAAGAATTTTAAAAAGATCTTATTGTTTGCTGAAGTAAGTGAATCTCTATTACTGAAGAGAACAATTTCAACCTATGTCAGGAATCCAACAGCTGATCCTTCTATGTTGGGATAGAAGGATGAAGTACAATATAGGTGCAATAATCATTCACAGGCTGTGAACACTGCTTTAGTACTACTTTAATCAACCATCTCTCTACAAGAAATAAAATGTATATACATACTTCTCAAGAAGTTTACTTTTTAAAGTAAACTTTAGGTTTACTTTTTAAAATTTCAACAACAAAGACCCAAATGTCAGTTTTCAGCATTCCTGCTCATGACTTTTCAACAATGCATCTCATATTACGCCAATAGTTCCTCCTTATGTGTACTGTAATATTACTGAAATAAAAGTGTAATATTTGGGAAAAGCGTAACAGACCTTTATTCCAAACACTGAGCCTTAAAGCCTGCTGTCTGAATATTCATATAGAACATGTTTTGTATGATACTGTAGCAGCTTCTATGGTAAAAAACAGGAAACACTACTAGCATTTGAAGTCATCCGTAAGCAGACTGAAGTTGGTGCTTCTTTCATTTCCTGAAAATATCACGTAACTGTTACCTACCCATAAGAGTTAAAAAAAAATAAAATATATATATTAAATATATATGTATATATATAAAAATAATTGCTTTTTCAGATGAAAAAAACTGCCAGTTGTGACCTCTCAAGTAATAACTTGGTACTGCTCAGCTTGTGGGTACTATGGCAGCAGATTATCTATAAAACACAGGCAAAAGGAGGCTCAGCACTAACCCTTCCTCAGCAGATATCAAAGCGGAAGCAATCATTGAAGTGTTTTTATCCTTAGCAACTGTAAATATCTCAAGAAAATCCACCAAAATATTTCACTAATAACTGTATAGAAGCCAAATGATTATGCAAATTCTGGGTTTTCATTTAAAAAGACTTCAAGTAATACTAGAAAAAAACCTGCAGACTCATATTAAATTTCAATAACTAGAACATATAAGTATCCGGTAATTCATTTAATCCACTATCCATTGTATTAGTCAGTAATTTCAATGGCACGTGTCCATTCACATGCAGACACAAGCTGAACTACGTACATCCATAACTGTGCTGTCTTATTAATGACTGTTCTCAACATAAGGATCAAAGACAAACTGTTGAAAAAAAAATTGGTGATATTTAAAACCTGTCCAATTACTGTGACAATCAAATGGTTTAACTATTAAAGAAACAGAATTTTCAGAGACCTGATATATCTAAATTGTAATGTATATCCAATATTAATTGGGAAGCTTTCAATAATTAACTATGTATATTAATAATTATTATTATTTGAATAGAGAAAGTATTTGGCCTTCCTCTTTGCTGTAGTAAAGCACGATTTCTAATAGAAATTAACTACAAGGAAAGGTGAGACTGTCTAGACTGTCTAAGGTGACACAACTCTCTCACTGGTTTGGTTTAATAATTATTATTAAATATTATTTGAAAAATAAGCACAGGAGATATCTCAAACAAAAAACTGATGAAAAATAAATTTCTTTCACATCAATAACTTTATCTCAAAGAGATGGAAAACACATACTCTAAACACTGATGCCAATTTCAGTGTAATTACTAATGTAATCCAACAGTTGAAAAAGTGTGTTGCTGTGATCATTTTGCAAAATTATTTCTTTCAACATACTGAAATTGTCACACTTTTGTAACAGAACAGGGAGGGAGATTCCCAATGCTAACAGTGCAAAAGCAAGAAAAGTCCTCTTCGTGTTTCAGTGTTTTTGTATGTTACTACAATTTTGCACATTTCCTCTACGGGATAGTTTCTGTTGCTTTACTCTAGGAAGTAATGAGAGCCGTCTTTTTAATTTTTCAGACATTGACCTTTTTCTTAATAATAAACTGAACTATGCCTTTTTTAGTGATAACTGTTTTTTCCTTTGAAACTAGTTAGATTTTCAAGCCTTCCTTTTAGAGGAGTCTTGGTGATTACCGTAACAGCAACAAGAACCCTGAGAAAACTCAAAAGTCTTTCACAGCACAAAGATAATGCTCCACCACACACAGAACCATGGGCTAAACGATGTCTTCACAGTATGGGGAGTAGTTTAGTCACACTCAATGTTTGTTGACTTAACCTAAGTGCTAAAAACACCAGTTAGGTTGACCTAACCTAAACAAAGTTGTTGACCTAACCCTAACATGTTAAAAATAAATAAATAAATAGTCTTACATCGATACAACTGTTTCAAAATAAATAACAATGCATTTTATTTTTAGAAGTCAGGATTTCCTTTCTCTACAGAGGTTGTAACACAGCAAACTCACGATACTGAGAGGCAGAGAATTTTAGGCTAAGAGGACTGCCTAAATTCTCAATTGTGGCAGTCGTTATCAACTCCCTTTCAAGACTCAAGAGATTTTAAAAGGCTGTGTTTACCTAGCACAAAGCTATCATGAACATATTAGTCTTTATGCATAACGAAAATACCGCGAGACTTCACGTTTTGTTGTAAAAAACCATCAGTTAGGATTCAAAGACTTTCTTCACATACACTACTACAGTTACTATAAACTAAAGCAAAATGAGTTTAAACAGAGCTTCACACCATCGGTATACAGAATAGATGTAGTAACATCTGAGTAAGAAGAGGAGCTGGTGCCTGCGAGGTATCTCCACCTCATCGCAGGATGTTTCATGCTGTGCTGACTAACAGTGATGCTCTGTAGACCTTTCCAGTGATTGCATTTGCGCTTTCCAGGCAGCCAAATAGCAAGGATAGGCAATAAATGCCTAATTCCTTTTGTTCTTTCTTTTTTATTTTCCCCAGGCAATCAGCTTTCAGTTGTACAGGAAAGAAAAGCGTCAAAAAACATAAATAGTAGTACTGACCATCTCGATACTGCCGACATTGCAGCACCGCCCAAAGGCTCAGGTCAAGCCCATTTGTCACAGGTATAGAAAAGAAGATAAATAGTTGATGAAAGAACATCTTGTATTGGAAAGGTAAAGAAGCAACCAAAGAAATCTTGAAAGGCTAGGAAAAGAAATGACTAGAGCAAGGAAAACACACTTAGAACAGAAGCATAGGAAAGATCTTCATGTATTGTGAGCCTTGAGGGTAGCAGCAAGGAGCCAGGATTCCAAGGGTTAAAGCAGTGAA
The DNA here is from genome assembly GCF_001431845.1 of Calidris pugnax. Classification (NCBI taxonomy): domain Eukaryota; kingdom Metazoa; phylum Chordata; class Aves; order Charadriiformes; family Scolopacidae; genus Calidris; species Calidris pugnax. Next base: position 10,181,205 of record NW_015090839.1, on the reverse strand, counting down.
TGGGAACAGCTAGGTCCTTGCTTCCTTTTTGCCTTTGCATTCCCAAAAAAGTATTGGAAGGTTTGCTTCTGATATAATAGCTAAGTGAAACAGAGAAGTTTCTAAGGCTATACCCACTAAACCAGCCAGGAACCATTCTCTGGATCCAAGGCTAAGTGGCACAGAGATGGCTTACTGCCATACAGCTGACCTCTTTCCCCAGAAGCAGGTAGACAACATCTCCACTGGTTATTTTAAACAGTCCCTTACACATGCAAAGACCCAAACTCTCTGGGCATCATCTGAAAGAGTATGATTTAGCATGGTTCAAACTGTACCAGGAAGCACACAATTAAACAACAAAAAAGTTTACGTGATTTTGAGTCCGTGCTTGAGCCTGTATTCTCATTTTGGTTTATTTACAGATATATTTTGAGATATAACTTCAGAGAACCATTCCAGTTAAGCTTCTTAATGCTTTAATATGAGCAGTGTCATTCCCAATTTACAGTATTTATTATTCTTTTTTACTACAATCCCTGATCAATTACATGTTCTATAAAGCACAATGTGATCTCTGCAGCATAGAAGTTAATAAACCTTTTCCAAGTGGGCCATGAGAAAGGAGCAAGTTTCTTATTGTTCATGATGTAAACAATATTTTAGATGACAAATATGCACATACAAGTATTCCACTAATTCTGTTTGCAGCAGTGACTTGCTCCAGAAATCAGATTCCTTCACCTCTCTCAGATCAGGATCAGAGTACTTTGCCCACACACACTGACTTGGACTGGCAGCAAACTACAACTTTTTCTGCAGCTGCCGTCTGTGGAACAATAAATGACCAGAGAGGAAAAACATAGCTGAGCTCCCTCACAGAAATATCCATGAAACAGATGAAACATGGCCATGGTGAAACGTAGGAACATCGCTATTTTGGCCTGACCTCTGAGCAACCTTTTTCTCAGCCTCTTTCAGTACAGGTTGTTCCCTGTGGCCATTCCGGGCAGGAATTGCTTCCTTTGCATAATATCTTTAAACAAATATGTTCTCTTGCTACCTGTGTCTCCCACCACTGCACGTTGGCTTGCCTTCTGTCACTCAAATTGCTCACTGCCAAAAATATTGAGTATACACCACTTTGCTCAAGCTACTCGTATGCAGATTTTTAAAACTCCCAGTTCAGGGCAGGCAGCAGGAGATATAGGCAGAGAATCAAAACAAAGGCATATGAACAACACTACAGGACATTTTTTTTCAAATATAGAGTCTTTTACCCAACAGCAAACAGAAAGCGAAATTGACACATCAGAAACACAGCTCAAAAAGGTTGTTAAATTTTACTTGTGTGGTTGTAATTGAAAACTTCAGTAAAACCATGGTGACTTTGTATGTCCTCATTCCTGGTAATGTTGCTTTAGTGATTTTAAGAAATCTTAAGACTGGGGCAGAAGAAAAAAAATTAATACGGTTTTCTTGCTTTACTCCTGAACTGAGTCTGGCAAGTGGCTTCCGGCTGGGGGCAACCCAGCATAGCTCAATGCAATTAAACATGAAAAATATTAAATAATAACACTTACTTCTAAAACAAAGAGATCTTTAGCATAATTAGTGTGACTATTTGTGCTACACAAGACACTTTCTTGGGATAGATAACTTTCTCTTAAAAAGATTGGATTTATTTTTCATTGAGACTTCTGTGGAAGTATTTCATTCTGAATTACTGCATTTAATGGGTTACCAAAAATATATATTGATTACGTCTTGAAAATTGATTTTCTCTAAAATGATGCAAAGACTACCTTAATTTAAAATAACCTCTGACTCTTAGATTCAATTTATCTTCTCCAAGAGTTAGTTTTTCTACTCTTACCTCCTCAGTATTTTGTGAATAATCTATTACAGCTTTCAATGGAATGAAGATGATGCAGTGAAGCAGATGCGAAGGAAGAATAAGTCCAATAACTCAGACATTGAGAAAACACTCCATTTTACCACATAAAAATTCCAAAAGTCCATTTGCCATGCAAATCAAAACACACTTGTGTAGCTGACTTCTATATCATGTAGATTAAGAGGTTAATTCAATAGAAATATTTAGAAAAGTAATCACAATAAACAAACAAAAGAGAAACTGCCCTCTGTATCATGTGGCAGCCAAAAGTATCATGACATGCACCACATCTCCATACACTGCATAATCTCCCTGAAAATTTTCACCAGAAGCAGCCCTGAAGGAAAGCACCAACAATTAGTGTCTTCTCCATTATTTCATACTGCGAGTTTGGGACCACTGTTCTGCTAACACCGATCCATTAATGCCACATTTCTCTTTCCAAGGCAAGACAGGGACCCCAGCAGAAAGGCTCCCATAGTTCCTGTATAAGTTCTCTGTGCAGCCCAACACTGTCCAGCCCAGTACAGAATTATGGAGCTTCCTGTGAAACGTTTAGGAGAAGAACGTGACAACAACGGTGTCAGATTGTTGACAGGCATCCATTTATGGAGATGCTTCACGAACAGATTGCAGTTCTCACCAAGGAGGTTGAGAACTGGAGCAGAAATTTTCATGCCCTTCAGGGAACAGGCAGAAAAAGGATGATGAATCCCTAACAAAATCAAGTATTTTTCCTAGTTCCTTTAATAAAAAAAAATTTTTAAGACCGTGACCAAAGAGTCCCTTGCTGACAAGCATTCACTGTTTCTGAAGCTGAAGTCTGACTAATTTTATGCCCTATACTACATGCAGGAAAATAAACTCCTAATTTAAGAAAGATGAAAAGAAACCAATTCAATAGCAAATTCTACACAGTATTTAAAAAAAACAACCAAGCAACCACCCCCAACCCCCCCCTCCTATTTCTGAGACAGTCTACCACCAGATATGTTCGTGCTATCTCTAAGCAAGCATGACATTAATTCAGGAGACTCAGTCAGGTACATAACTCAAGAGACTACACAGACATAGAACAAGTGTCTTTCCTCTCTTTACAGACTGCACAACATGTAAACTACTTACTTACAGTCAAAGTTTTTGTGTGTGAGTTAAGAGATCTAGACAGATCTAATAAAGGTGAGAGACCTAGAGATCATTCTCACTTGTTTATACCTCTACTCTGCTTCCAAAATACACCTCATTTCCTTCAAGATAGATATCAGATTAGGTATTTGCTTAAAGACAGATCTAAAACTTTTTTTTTTTTTTTTTCAAAGAAACAGAAACCAAAACAGCTCTGATCAAGACTGTTTTAATTAAAGCATTCCCAAATATGTGGTTTCCTCCTGAAAAAGCATAACTCTCTTATGTTTAAGAGGTTTTGAAAATTATTTATTCTTTTATTCGCTCACAACATTAATTCTATATTCCAGGAAATACAGTAAGAGCCATTTGAAAAATACTTATAAAGGGCTCTCTTCTACTGAATTTAATAGAAATGTGAATGGTTTTTTTTAAGTATAAGCAGCATGTTGGGTCAACCTTTAGTACCAACAACTAGTTTGTTCCTTAGTCAGTTATCTATTTTACTTTTATTTATTAATAACTAAGATCCTCATTAATAAAGGATAAAGAGACAACACCAAATAACTGGATTACTGGGTTACATAATCCTTTAATGAATATGATCAGGAGGAGATTATAGCAGGAGAAAAGACTGAAGGCGCTTATGTTGGACATCAGCTCAGCAAGAGCACACATACCTAGAACCAGGCCTGCACAGGGAGCCACAGGACTAACTTAGCAATGAGAACTCATAATATCATGTCGTACTCATTAATTTCCCCATTCAAAATGTAGCTTACTAAGAGGAAACTGTCCAGAACTGCCAGTAAAGAACATTAGGACAGAAATGTCTGTAAACGATTGTTTCATGTAAATTTAGCATCTCTCCAGATCTGAGTAAGGCATGTGATAAGAGGTTTGGGATGCATTGTGGACAACAGCCAAAAGGATTTTCCTTGTCAAACACCTGTTTGGGGATAGGCAAACAGAATGATTTATTTTTTTTTAACATGACAAAAAAAAGTGGCAGCTTTTATATAATAGTACTAGAGATATATATAGACTTCTAGATAGTGAGCCACTCAGGAAGAGGCCATTTGGGTTTCTAGGCCTTCCTACTGAAAGTTTGAAAGCTGAACTGTACAACTCTTCAAACACAGTCCAAATCATTAGGGTAGGACTAGATCACCAAAGAAACAGAAACCACTGAAGGATGTATGGGATGATAAACAGATCTCAACAAAGTTTCTGTCTCTGTATTGGGCACTCAACAGAAACCAAGCAGTTAAAAGATTAAAAATAAAAAATCCTCCTGAGAGTAAATGCTTAAACTAAGATTCACCTCCCCAAAACATCTTGTCAGCAATATTGTTTCTTAACAAAAATGCTAGTACCTGCTGTGTTCCCATTTGCATCCAGTACATTCTTTAGTAACACGTAAGCACTGAAGGAAAAATCTCTCAGCACACTCAGGGATAAAGATTAAACATATGTTTAAGTCTTCTGTGAATCTAGGAACACTTTCACAGAACTAAGAAAATAATTTATAGACAAGTACATGAATAAACCTTAAGCTTAATTTTTTTTTTATTTATTTCAAAAAATAAATGCACTAAACACAGATATTGCTGGGTTGCAAAAGGAGCTTTAAAGTATATATCTCATACATACAGAAAAATAATGTTCAAAACATAAAGTTCTTAGCAACAGATATAAATAGAAACTTAAGAGTTGTAGAAAACCACAAAGGAAAGCCAAATGATAAGCAGAAGTCCTACTGCCAGCACACATAACGCACATTTTAAGTTTTGCTACTATTTTAGGGACAAACAGAACTATAACAATTCTACCATGGTAAATATTTATTGATCATTTTCCTTCCACACACACGCACCACCTTCATTTTGGGAAGAGGCAATATTAGGTAATAAAAAGAAATATTTTCTAGTCGAACACATGTTGATATGGATGTTTAAGAGAACTCACTGAAGCTGCACACCTATACTGGCATGTCCAAAAAACTTTGAAGCAAAACTGAAAGAGCTGTGAAGTCAATGGTTGGGTTCTGGAGCAATCGAGAGGAGGAAAACTAATGTGCATCTTTTTAAAATGGGAAACAGAGCTACCTGCCTCACTGTAGACTTTCCAAAATAATGGAACAAAAGATACACAGTTGAACAAGTGAAAACATGAAGGACAGTACAACCATTGCACTACCACCTTGGCTTACGGAAAAACTAGATAACTTGGAAATGTAAGGAGGAGACTGCACAAGCATAACTTAACAGCAACACAAAATCAGACTCTGCAAAATACTATGTCAGGCCCCTGGAGACATGGAATGCAAGGTGCTCTGATGTAACAGGGACTCTATTCTGAAAAGCGGTGATGAAATTTAGCTAATGTAGTGGGTAATTACACAAACATGCACTCTTAGTGAATTGCATTTGCCATAAACTGGGGAATACCAAAGAAGCATATGGATTTATTACCTCTGCTTTTGGCACTGATGCAACTGCAACTGGAAGTCTCTACTTATACCTAGCATTTAAAATTCAAAAAGGTAGGACACCAGAGAAAGGATTCATGGAAGAATGATATAATAATTAAGGAACTGAAAGACATGCTCTCCTGTAAGTGACAGCAGGGGATTAAACTGTTTAATTTCTAAAGGAAGGTCAGGATGTGATTTGATCATTTTTGATAAGCATCAGTACGAGAAAGTGAAATCTGATTATCTATTGATTCACCTGCCTTGCAGGCAAAGAAACAGCAAGTTCCAATTTCTGACAGCTGAGGCTATGTAGACTTTGACTACACAATAATTACTTTCCTCGACCAATTTCTTTTTTTTTTTTTTTTTTTTTTTTTTTTTTGACATGGTCCTCAAGAATATGGTTTAGTGATTTTTTTTTTTTTTTTTTTTTTTGCTTATTTCAAGTAGCTAAAACAAGTGCTCACTGAAAAACAAATATGGTTATTTCTACATTATCAAATTTTGTTTTTAAAAAAGATGCTCTGTTTGAAAGGAATTCATTCAGACAGTTCCTATGGCCTTTCTTACCCCCAAAAATATTAGAACAAAATTACCATAATGCCATACACTCGTAATCAGCAGCAACACTCACAGTCAGGCTAACCACAGAAACCTAACAGCTTTCTTGGGACTCTCCTCAGAGCATCTTTTTCTTTTTTTGTTTAGTTGCAGGATGACAAAACAGGTATCTAATACCCGAGTTATCCGACGCTATCCTGCCACTCAGTCTTTGACAAAACCTCTGATGTAACACTCTGTATAGGACAGAGTTCTGTAAAATGTGATATAAAAGGGAAGATTTAAAAAGCTAAGGAATGATTGGGGGAAAGAAGATAGATGAACATCTTTGACAGTCTTAAATTCTGTTAGGCATCCAGGAGTTTATACAAAGGGGTTTTAACTTAAATATTAATGAAGGATACCTTAAAAACTGCAAATGATTTTTGGAGGTTCTCAGAACACCTTAGACAGAGAAGAAGGTTACAGATAGAGCTGATCTGGACTTGGAGAGGAGGGAGGCCTTTTGGGATCTTTCTACCCCTGTATCTATGACTTGCATCTTCTGAAAGACACAAGAAAAAAATTACTTGTGGTTTAGAATAAGGCACATTCCTACAGCGTAGCATTCCTTTCTGAAAGTCACATTCCTATGACTTTCCTTTCTGATTATCTAAAATTCTCATTGTAAGTTCAACCAGAGAAACACTTCCCTATTTTTTTAATCCTGAACTGTTGTGTAGAGCTCCTCTGCAACATTACAAAGCTGCCACATTTTGCAAGGGAAGTTTTTGCATCTCAGTGTGGGTGAATACATGTCCACCCCCATCCAACTAGTACTGACAGTTTATTTGACAGTTTAATTTCAGTCAGACCTATCTGCCTCAAGAATATTTTTAAAAATCAAGACAAAAGTTGCTTTAGTTTAATATATCTGGGATGTGCATCTTCGAAATCATCTCTCTAACAGATGAAATGAACACGCTATCAGCCCTAAATTCCTGCATGGGTTTGCCCATCTTGAACTCTCCACTCTCATCTTCCAATACTTAAGTGTTTAATTTTTCCAGTACAGAATTTAACACTCACTAAATCTCATCTCTTCTCATACAATGGGATCAATATTCAACAGTATTGTTCTCAGGGTCAAAAAGTGACTGAAACTCTTTTCATGGCTCTTGTCCCTCTGATGCTGGACTTTGCATAGGTCCCCTATTGTTTTTTATGGTATTGAAGTTCTCCTGGTGCTAAACAAATTACAAATGCTTTTGTGAATACATATTGAGTTAATCATGTCTCTGAAAATCTAATTTCAAGTGCTGGCTCCTGTCTTCTTGCAAAACCAGCATCACTCAATGCTTTTTTAAAAAAATCTTCTTTAATGTACTTCTTATTCATTGTACAGTGCTACAATTTCCAGTTGCAGAACTGTATTCCACAATTAATGCTGGAATTTTAAGAAAACATAGTGGGCTTGGGTTCTTTTAGTCATCTTCTTAACAATGGCTTAAACAAGGCCATAAAATAAAGATACAAGATTATGATATTTTTTTCTTATTTAAAGTCAGAACTGTCAAATTATAAATGCTGCAGAAAAGAAATTTATACCAAGAACAAAAAGGTAAATCAGCTCCTTGAAGCTACTAGTTCACAATGTAATTTCAAATAGAATACCATATTAAAAATATATTGCTTACAGCAAAGAAATTATGGCTTCCTGCCTTTTGTAAAGAAACTGAAGTCTTTAGCACAAACCACAATATTTTGAAGAGCGCTACAAGCAAAGTAAAAATTCTGTTCCTGCCACGGGAAAGGCAGCTGTCACATTAAACTAAGAAAACTTTTCAGACCTTCATCTAACATGTAAAGAAACCCTTCTAAGTTCTAATAACAAACGAGTCATTGTAAAATAATCTCATTTGCTTGAAGTCTCAGCCATTTGGCACCCAGCCAGCCGGGGGTGAAGAGCCAGACACTTAATACCCGAAGTTCCTAGCAACTAGAAGTCTGCAGGGAGCAGGAGATTGTATTACCAGCAGCTGAGTGAACAAGACCTCAGATATTACAGAGGAATATACAGAATTCAGTTTTTGTGGATTGTCTTAGTCTTTTGCAATAGATCAGAAGCAGGAAGGCTCGCAATAAGGTTCCTAACCAAAGAGGGCAAAAACCTTTACATCACATAAACTGCCTGACCCTATAAATGCGGAGTAAAAAATGTTAGGAGACTAGCTTGTGATGAGAGGAAAATAGAGGGAACATGGTCAGCCTTATACATCACCATTTTAAAACCCAGTAACTCAATTAAACTGTTTGAATTTTCTGCTTTTTGCCAAGACAATCATCTTTTCTAGCAAGACAAAAAAATCTTTTGAGTTTTGTTGGTTGAATTTTCAAATTCTCTTCCCCCACGCCCCCCCTCTTTTCCTACACAGCAAAAGAAAGAGGCAAGTAAAGTAACTAAAAAGGAGTAATTCCATTTTTGCATTCAAAACCAATGGTGGTCAATCCATTTAGCTCTGATCTCATTCATTTGTCCAGAGTGCTGTAGGGAGCCACGAATTCTCAGTGAGCACCACGAGGAATAGACTCCTGGCTGGTTCAGCATTCAGAGAATATGCCAGAGCCCAAACCAAGACAGGGCAGCTGCAGTGGGTGCTTCTGCTCTGTACCCTTTACATGTGATACTTACCCAGCATTTCCCATGCCCAGTATTGAACACTCAAGGTGCTCCAGACACAAACATCTCCCGCCGCAAGCTCACTACCCACATGCAACCTAACAGCCTTCGCTCTGCCCCGCTCCCAACATTCTCACCCATTCCTCAAGCACTGAATAGGTCACTGTGATCATAAAAATATTTCACCATCATTTAGAAACATAAATCTAAGTATTTTCCCATTATACGTTCAACAGTTTTGATTCTCTACAAGTGGCAGCATTCTTACTATGCATCCCTAAGTCATGAAATAATGTGTTATTAAGATTATGACAAACACATCCCCCTCATTGTATCAGATCCTCTGCAACTGCAAAGTTAAAATTTAGGAGTTTTTTCCTTGCAGTGTTTATGAACGTACTTTAGAGATAATATTTGTGCTTCTTGAACAGCTTCTCTTTTTTCCTCACAGCAACAAATACTTTTACTCAACTAATTATGTATTAGCAGCAGGTAATTTCACCTCAATTATTTCTTGCCTCTAAAACCGGTGAGTGCACAACTGTGTGAGAACAAAGCTATAAACATTTCAAATAAGCACCGATCTGAGTACAGTGATCCAGCACGCTATCTTGAACTGCCAACATGTATGGCTTCAACAATAACAAATGACATTTCAGAAGCCTACAGCAATCACCAAAGAATGCTTCATGGGTTATGTCACCTTTGATTCACTTTACGCAGTACACCATTAGAAGCATGCATTGATTATTAATTGCTATGCTCCAAAAAGGTAAATAGGCACTTGAAGCTGGATATAATGCAGATCAAGCTGACTTTTGGGAATTTTCAACAGGCTAAAATGACCAAGGCCATGATTTTTAAAAGCATCTGGTAATTGCTCTTATGCGTGGCAAGTTAAAATTGACTTTTAGGAACAAGATTATCTTGCTTCAGATGCATTTCCTCTTGTTGTGCTGACCATTTGTAACCTGTACACCACAGTAAAACCTACAACGTAATAAAAAAGCTTAAAAAGTCAAATGGAAAGAATGAAATATGTAACTGTTAAGAGGATGCATGCAAGCAGAAGTTTTGTTCTGTACAATCAATTGTATTTTCCTCACCAAATTATTCACCAGCAACATCATTTCCACCATTGTCTCACCTATGCACAGAAAAGAAAGGGGGTTTTTATTATTCACAAATAAACTTGAAATCCAGTAAAACGAGAACAAGAAAATCAACAAGTACCAAAAGAAAGCATAATAATGTAGAAACTAAATGTTTGTATTATTATGGAAAATCAAATTTGAATATAAACCAAATTACTGGGGTCTGGAAAAGTTCTGCAGGCACATAAGCGGATTTCATATCCACAGACAGGTGCACATTCAAATTACGTGCAAGTTTACACTGTGCATATTGGTTTCTGACCATTCCCTCCTTCCTGCCCACTGGTTCTTCTTTGGACCTATCTGATTAGAGACTGTAGAAAATCTTAACCCACAACCACAAACCTGGTTGTAGCAAGAACCTCTGTTTACAGCCTACGGAAGTCTGTGCAGATAATCTTCACAAAGCAAAAAAATTCACTACTCTGATAAAATTACATTTCAGAAGTTGTAATAACTTATTATTTCTCACGATACAGCACAAACTACAGATATACAAGGTAGGGCTTCCAATTTCAACCACTTAAAAGATAATTAAATGACTAGTCTGGAAATCTTCATTGCAACTATCCGTTTTTATTTTCTTGTGAAGGGAAGAAAATAAAATGTTTAATGTTCTTTAGTGCAATGATAATTTTAAACTTTAAACTGAAAGAGGGGATACTGAGATTAGATACTAGGAAGTGATGAGACACTGGAACAGGTTGCCCAGGTAAGTTGTGGATGCCTCATCCCTGGAGGTGTTCAAGGCCAGGCTGGATGGGGCTTTGAGCAACCTGGTCTAGTGGGAGGTGTCCCTGTCCATGGCAGGGGGGTTGGAACTCAATGATCTTTAAGGTCCCTTCCAACTCTAACCATTCAGAGATTCTATGATAATAAATCTATTCTTCCTCAACATCACTCAAAATCATTCAAGTTGCAAACTTGACATATTTTGTTAAATCTCTTGTCTTAGATACAGGCCAGTTCCTTTTTTGCTCTAAAGTTTTTACAACCACAAAAATGGAAGAAAATGACCACTCTGCAGTGGTTGTCTCAGAAAAAAAGTCTGGGCAAGGACAAATCACCAGGAGCCTGGGCTGCCTACTGGGTTTAAGAACCAAAGAGTCCATGCCAACTTCCCCTCACCACAGTAGCCTCCTCCTCCCTTCCCCCTGAACTACAGCTGGCTTTGAGAGAAAAGCACTTAATTTCACCCAAAAGCCCAACAACCAGAACAATGGAATCACCTGATCCTGAATAGTTGTATTTATGAAAGAACTGAAAGAAAAAACAAACAAACTCCTCCTCGCCCACACACACACACCCCCCCACACCCTCCTCCCCAACCTGTGCTGTGAAGAGGAATTTTTAAACAGAAAGAGAACTCTTCACACTGGTATTTTAAAAAGTAAAAAAATCATTCTGCCAATGATTACTTCTGCCAAACTGGAAAAAAGTCCTCCTGGTTAAAATGAAATATGCATAAATATACAGGAGTGACAAAAGACTATTTTTTTGCTTTCAGAGCACTATAATTTTACTTAAATGGTAGGTGTTCTTTCTAAACAGAATGGCATTTCAAAGAGACACCCAATCCTGTATTTCAAATGCAGCAGTCATCTCTGAAACAGGGTCTTTAAGAAAATTTCAAAATAGCAAGAAGCAAATTAGTGGAAAAAACTTATCAACTGCATTTTGAATAAAAACATAACCATCAGGAAACACATGCACCTCTCCCTACCCCCTCTTCTCTTTCCCCCAAAGTCTGTGCCTGCACAAAGATACAAGAAGCCACTAAACCACAGAGTCCCATGCCTGCCAACCACAATGGCTAAATAACTCACCATGTATCAGCATCATTTTACACGAATGCGTCCCTTGAGATTTGGAAATAAATAAAAATGTATGTAGCAAAGTGATCACTGAAATTAAATGAGAACACTTTAAAATCTATACCTTTAACAATTATTTTTTTCTTTACTGAAAAAGATGAGCTTATGTCTTTATACTAGCATACAATACATCCTTTTACAGTGGCTTGAGTAGGTCACCAGATCAGAAGGCTTTCTTCCCAATGACAAAAACAGCAAGCTTGCTACATAGATTATTTTTACTAATTGATTCTAATTGTTTAACCTTCACAATTATGATTAGAGGGAGAAGAATGAGGAGGGAATATGAAGGACAATTTTAAAAGCAAGAACAGGCCAAGGCCAGTGAATTGAGCGTGATGACAAAGGCACAAAATTCCTTGAACACTGATTCCAGTATTACAATGAAAGAGGAACTGGGTCCCATACCCAACAACTACTTCAATCTCTCCTACCCCTAACGGAGAGCAGAAAGGAGCCTTTCAGACTATGCCATCCAACCAGCGTTCTTTGCAAGGCCTGCGAGTGAAAAAGAAAGAAAGCGTACTTCACATTTATACCCACAATTATAGTATAATCAAAGGCTACTGGTAGCAGTTTAAATTCAAATACTTAGGTTGTTACTTATATTTGCCTGTTTCATATGTGTCATGCTTTTTCTAAATACCAGTTACTTCCTTTATGCATTGCTACCTAGTATAACAGATAATATATCCCTTCAGCACCAAAAATCAAATATTTTTTTTTTTGTCTTTTAATTTACTGACAAAATCCTAGCACACCAGACCTGGCCAGGCGATGGTATCTTTTAGATAGCTTTTAGCAACTACAAGTTGCTACAAGGATCCCAGGAATGGATGAGACAGAAAAAGTGCTGTAATGGATTAGAAAACAGGACAGGCACTTACTAGAACCTGCACCCTGATGTCTGATACAAGCCCACAAGCCATCTACAACTTTTATTTCTACCACTATGATTTTTTTTTTAATTCTGCAACTATTTTTTTTATGAAACGCACTGGAAAACTAGGTCTCATGAGATTCTTGCTGTCATCTCATATACTTCACATGCATTACCAGTACAATCCAGACACACTCCTGCCCCCTCTATCAGGTCAAACAGAAGTTGTAAAATACTGATGGCAAAAACATTTAGACTGGCAACTCAGAAGAGAGGAACATATCGTGTCAAGCAACCTCTTTCACTCTCTTTTGAACTCACCATAAACTTCTTCAGAAACAGCTCCTGCATTCACAATTACTTACTAAATTAGATATCAACACTCTGCCTCATCATATCCGGTGGAAACATGCTGTTACATCGTTTAACAATGGCCAGTTGACCTCACATCCAACAGACACTTGATCATCAAAGAGCATTTTGAACTAGATTTTAGAAGTCAATTAATAAAGATTATTTGTATGGAAATCAAAGTATTTGTGCTAATTTATAGCAAAACAGAGCCCAGACAGTAACACCTTTTTCAAAACATGTCATATGAGCATACAAGGTCTGATATTCACTTTGATATTCTAACAGACTTTTATCAAGTACAGTGTTGCATTTAATCTTAACCAAATATAGAACCTAGGTATGAAAATGGAGCTGTGCTCCTAAAAGAATCTATATCTTAGGTTTTAGGCATATTCAATAGAGAGGGGTCTCTTCATGCCACAGTACAAAGCACTGGTATGACTTCAGGGCGGACATGATGCATAATCCCTACACTCCACCATCAATCAATCAATAATCAAATTTATTAGGTGGAAAGAAGATAAAACTAATATGGTGAAGGAAATTAATAGTGTATCTTATGGCTTGAGGCTAAGCTTTTTTTGGTTAATCTGTTTCGAAGAACCTGAAAGAGAAAATAATAGTAGCCTACACATATATCAAGATGTAGAACAGAAGGGAAAGAATAAGCAAAAGCAAGATACAGCCTAACAGAAGTGAGTATTAGGTCACTAGGAAGAGAGTCAGGCTGCATATTTGAAGAAGCTTCCTTCTCTTCAAAGAAATGTATCTTTTGGATAGCTTTTCTAACTAAAGCCCCAGGGCCAGAAAGGCAAATCTTCTTAAAAGTCAAGTTTGACAATTTCATGACACTAGTTAAATGATATGATTGTCTGCAACAGCCGATGATAACACAGGAGATCCTTTTCAGCCTTAGAATCCTATTTGAATGTAAAGGAAAAAAACTGTCCATCTCGCTACTAATCTTACCAAAATACTAAATTATTACTAATCTGTTAATCAGTTTTATCCTCTTAGAAGTAGGCATAATGAATAAGCTGCTAATGCAACACAAAATCTTTGGAACTAAGTAGATATTGAAGCTGAAATGTGCAGAAATCTCCCAGTGATTTTTCAGTGGTTTATAGTGTCTTGTAGTACAGAAATAGTGTAGAAGGCATTAACTCTTAATAATGTGCACATATAATTTAATACGTGTGAAAAATAATTCAAATAATGCAAATTTTTCTCCAGAAAATTCATTAAGATTAATATAAGTATGAAATCAAACTCATTAATTCTATTTTCCTCAGCCCAGAAGATTTTTTCCTATTAATCTAAGATTTTTTGTAACCTTTTCCTATATAATACACCTAGTAAAGGTTCTCTGTTGTTCTAGTATCTATATACACTATGAAAATTTAGTTTAGATATTTTTACAAGCTACTTCTGTTGATGTTAAATGTCCAACTGAGGTTTTTTTCACAGGGACACTGGAATCAAAATCTAGACTGACCCACCTGCTGGCATGTAAAAAAGAAATTAAATTAAATTAAATAAGTGAGCTACTGACAAAAAGATTAAAAAAAAATAAATGAGCTACTGGCAAAACTAAAGTACAGCTGCTGCTGGGATGATGTAGGAATACAAACAATTTTCAGTGTTGCACAAGCAATAACTACCTGTCTTTCTTATGGAGGCTAACAAACTTATCACCACTCCCTTTGCTAATATTTCTCTCTGTCACACAGGTTCCAACTTCATTTTCACTGAGATTGTAACATGAATTAACACAAGTATGAAAAGCTCAGAACTGTCCTCAACGGCACTTAGTTGTAGAGCCGCCACTTCTACTTTAGCCCTAAAGAAAGGCTGGCATGAGTTTCCCAAACATCAATTAACACAAAGAAATGTTACCTCTTCCTACCTCAGAAGTCAAAGACTAGAGTTATAAATGTCTTCTGTCTTGATTTTGAATTTTGCAATGAAACTGAATATAAATCTTTCCTCATGCTTTGGAATTCTTTCCATTTAACGTTGCACCTTCTGCCTTCAGCCACCCCTACAGCAGAAGCCACCCTCACCAGGCCTAAGTATTTCCTTCCAATGAAGCTTCATTGCTACCACTGACATCCATACCTTCTGTGATGTTTCATACACCATTATCATTATCTCCTGCTTTAAGTTTTATACTCTTCTAGTTTGACAGTACTTTAGTCTTACAGCTCTTTCAATGGGGCTGGATATTGCAATTTCCCATGCTTATAGGCAATTGCTACAAGACTCTGTGATTAATGCTCTTTTCATTCTTCTGTATTTTTCATTTGTGAGTTATTTCATCTGCTTATACAATTTAAATTATTTTAATAGTTTATTTTATTTCATTTTTTAATAATTTATCATTTTTATAAACATTTACTTATTTCTAGGTAAGTGTTTTCATAACTGCCTATCTTGCATTTCCAGCAAGTCCTCTGACAACTCTTCCCATAAGCTTATCAACTTAAAAAAGTATCCAAGTAAATCAATACAAAGCAATGTCATCGGGACTGAGGGTTGACAGGGATGCATCACCAGATTTATTCATATGTATTTGTAGAATCAGGTCTTCACTTTGTACTTGAAAAAATGCACGGGTTGCTGAAGAATGATTTAGTGTTCATTTATAAAAGGCACTTTCTGAATTTATATTATCTTAGTCGTTGCCTTCAGAAACAGTCAAACCAAACTTCCAGGAACCAGTTACAATAGCACTAACACATCCTGCGTTTACACCACAATGAATGCAAATAGAAGCGTTTAGCAATACCGAACCCTAGAAAGCAAGTAGCATTTTGTCACAACTTGAGCCGCCACAGTGAGGGGTAACATTTTTTTTTCTGTTTTTAAGTTTATTTTTGGAAAGTATTTAATACTTTGTTTTTTAAGCACCTTAAGCTAAAGTAGTTGCAGTAACTCCACAGTTTTTGATTGCCTTCTGATTGAACAGTCTATTTGCCTCCTAAATCTACCTGACACAATACCTCATCACTTCTTGCCAAAAATTCCTCACTATGAGAGCTTCAATCTTCATGCAAGCAAAAGGCAAAGCAGTGTTGCATTTGAGTCTAAGAAATTAAAAACCAAAATCCAGAGCTTGAATTTCTGGGAAGTCAAATTTCCCATTTATCTTTTAAATGGATATGATGCCTAGCACATCAGTGGTGCAGTTTAAGGAATATTCATTTTGCGTTAGCATCACCCAGAAACCATTGCTCTACAAAGTCTTCCCTGTTCTTGTGTCCTGTTCCTCAGAACCACAGCAACAAGTAGATGTCTACACAGCAGTTAATCAATCAGTGCATGCCATTGCAGAATGGACTCTGACGATACTTTATCTAGTAATTTAAACATCAGCTGACACAAAGAGTTTTAGGAAAAGTAAAAACAATTTGATCTGAACTTTAGTGCAGTGACTACATCTTTTTGCCTCAAAGAGCTAAAAATGCAGTGGGTGTACCACACACAGTCTTGACTTCAGTCAATACCAAACATTCCCAGAAGAATGTTTGAAATAAGTTTTAATTTCGCTCCCTGCAGCCCTCTCTTGTGACTGAAAAAATGTAAATGTGTGGTTATATGTATCAAATGTATTTCTTTAAAATGTTTGCATGCACACAATAAAAATAAACCAATGCTTAATACTTGTAAGCACAGTGAGGGATGAATTACAGTATCCTTTGGTAAACCATCTTTTATAAAAAAATGTTAATTCATTACTGAACCTGAAGTGTGCAGTAGTGTGAAGAAGAAATTACATCTGCTATTCCAATGAGGACAACTGCAATTGATATACAAACATTTTTCCACATTAAAAAAATGTACCTACAAACTGTCTCTATTAAGAATCTGTTCCAACACAGATATCATTGAATGTCTCTTGCACTAAAAAGGATTGCAAATCGAGAGCTTAAATACTGCTAATTCTAAAGTGTTAATAAAAGACATATTATCTAGACATACATCAAAAAACGTAGGTGTTTTTAACGCCCATGGTCTGTAAGCACAGTGAGGGATGAATTACAGTATCACAGGAATCATATTTTTCCTTTGGTAAACCATCTTTTATAAAAAAATGTTAATTCATTACTGAACCTGAAGTGTGCAGTAGTGTGAAGAAGAAATTACATCTGCTATTCCAATGAGGACAACTGCAATTGATATACAAACATTTTTCCACATTAAAAAAATGTACCTACAAACTGTCTCTATTAAGAATCTGTTCCAACACAGATATCATTGAATGTCTCTTGCACTAAAAAGGATTGCAAATCGAGAGCTTAAATACTGCTAATTCTAAAGTGTTAATAAAAGACATATTATCTAGACATACATCAAAAAACGTAGGTGTTTTTAACGCCCATGGTCTGACATCAGAGGCTTCTGAGGGAAAAAAAACAACAACAAAAAACCAACCAAAAACCTACTCCACAAAATTACACAGGTAATCTATAAATCTTTAAACAAACAAAGAAAAAAAAACAACAAACAACCCAACACCACACAGTTTTCTCAGGGCCCTACAGTTTAAAGTTTTTGATCAGACAATCTGAGTGTTGTACCACAAATCTGATCTTGCATTCCTGCTCTAAAACCAATACGAGAAAAACAAATTACTAAAAGACACGGATAAAGCAGCACTGTGTAAAATGTTAAGTAACTTGAAAAGTTTTAATAAATATTCATGTTGGACTATCTGACATCAGAGGCTTCTGAGGGAAAAAAAAAAAAAAAGCAACAACAAAAAACCAACCAAAAACCTACTCCACAAAATTACACAGGTAATCTATAAATCTTTAAACAAACAAAGAAAAAAAAACAACAAACAACCCAACACCACACAGTTTTCTCAGGGCCCTACAGTTTAAAGTTTTTGATCAGACAATCTGAGTGTTGTACCACAAATCTGATCTTGCATTCCTGCTCTAAAACCAATACGAGAAAAACAAATTACTAAAAGACACGGATAAAGCAGCACTGTGTAAAATGTTAAGTAACTTGAAAAGTTTTAATAAATATTCATGTTGGACTATCACCTGCCTCAACAAAAGAAAAAAAAAAACAACACATAAATATGCTTTCAGCATAAAACAATCATTAATTTCAAGTGGTACTTAATTAGTGAGCCTGGAACAAATTTACATAAATTCTCATTACAATATAAAGCACATTTATTTCAACCTTCTAAGTAAAGCTAACTGTGGGTAAATTAAGGGTGTGTCAGCATAGTGGTTTATGCTTTATCTCCTGTTTTCCAAAGTTTCAGTTTCCTGTCCCTGTACCTTCTGCAAAGTCTCACAACCCTATCTAGCAAAACCAGCCATACATTAACAAAAAATTGCCACTGAATTAAAATCTTTTAATAGAAACATTAATATTAGCAACTAATTATGAGTTTGTTAGTTGCAATTTTCACAAAGTTTACATCTAAAAAGCTGCCATGATGCTATTTAATTCCCACATTAGTCCCTCATCTACGGTAATTTACCACGATGGATTTGGATTTATGGCCCCCATATGTTACCAGATGGAGGATTCACAGTCATGCTCTGTATTCTAGAATCTGAAGCATTTTGTTGCACAGCATTCACAATAATTTTGTGTGTGAGAGGAAATCTGTCTCTCATCTTCCATTTTCTGGCCTGCAACATCAGACCACTACTTCCACTTTCCCCAACATTCTCCTTCTTATTAGTCCATTACTGATTCATTAACAATTAGGCAGAGGCTACTCCATGCTGATTTAGCATCATATTCTGCATTGTAATACAGTTCACCAGAACAGCCCTCATCTTTATAGTTTGTATCAATGAGTCATGTCCACATCTTCCACCCTGCTGGGATCCCCCCAGGACTACTGCTCCTATGTGCCTCGACAAACTCAGTGTCTTACCAAGCAGTTTCTGCACTACATTCCAAAAACTACACACAGCCATGCAATATATACCATTACATCTTATTTCTTACTTTCCAGAGGTTTAAATTTCAGTTATCTTCATGATACCAATCCATATTATGAATATCACTGGAATATTTCAGGAGGTCATAAACTAATATTGAAGGGTAGCATCTCTCCAAATGCAAGCATAGAGAAGCAGCACTAAAACTCAGAGCACAGCTATTCCATCTTTACTGATCCACGGGCAATAAAAGCCTACATGGAGCAAATAACAACAGTTGGAACTATAATAACCTGCCTGAGGTTCGGCATGTCATGGATGTTGCCCTTACTTTAGCTCCTGTATTGCAAAAAGGATCACAATGCTGCACGTTTCAGATGCCCTCAACTTCTTTGTCCCAAAACCTTATTTTATGAAATACTCTTAAATACTAAAAGGAACTTAATGAACTCATCTTTATTTTGATGTACAAGTATTACAAATTATTTAACTCATTTATCAATGCATGTGACAAAAATCCAGGTTTCATCTTTAGTAAAAGGCATCAGAAAAAAGAAAAAACCCACAAAGATAAACATACCCAAAAATTAAAAAAAAAGAACAACCACAAAACACCTAAAATACAAATCTGATCTTTATATTTCATAAAATTGTTTGAGATATTTCAGCTGTTTGGGTTTTCTCTTCTTCAAGTGTCCCAACAATTAAATCAAGACAAGCCGGGAAGAAAAACAGGGTCCACCTATGAAAAAAATATAGCAAGCCTCTGAATAAGAATGACAATTTAGCAACATGCTCTAGGCAGTGCTTGATAACAACCTATTGTAGGGTTTCAACATGTGAGTGGCTAGTTTGCTGCCTATACTTTGTCCTATAATAAACTGACTCAAAATTTTGGCTTTTGTTTCGTCATAAAATTTTCTAGTTCTCATCCAGCACCAAGGACAGCCCAAAATTTGATCAACTGTTTTGCCAGATTTTCTACGCAAAATCCCATCTTCACTGACATAGGTTTATATCGACTTTTTTTCACCTCCTGTACAGCTATGCAGATACTGCTATAAATGTAAATGTATCTGGTGACAGCTTTACACTTTGGCAGATTGCAAATGCTGTCAGATTAGAGTCGGTGTCCTTAATAAAGTAAATAAATTACATGGAATCACTATGAGAAAGGGCAGTGGGGATGAATGCCCACATTGGTACTTGATGCTGAAGCCCTCAGCAGCTGAACATTCGTGCCTAAAGGCTAGCTGTTGCTGCTCATCATATTAAAACTCTGAGTTACATAAAGCAGTGACGTATTTGACTTTTGCTTTTATTACTTTTTTAATCCCTGTGGAAAGGCTTCAGTAGTTCTCCGACAGGTATATAAAACAGAGAAGAAAAAAAACGCAGCCCACAGCATCCATGCCCGCAAGGATCATAAGCAAGTTATTTCTGGGGGTCGTTCTTCTTTATTTTAATACCACACTCAGTGTTAGCCCTTCGCTGAAGCTCTGAGAATAGTCTTGCAAACTGGCAAATTTTGTATCACTTCAGATTGTCATTATGACAGAAATATTTATAGCAACAGAAAGGAGACAACGCAACCTCCCATGACAGTGCCAAGTATTAACTCTTCATTGGGTTAAAGACAATAAAAATACAAAGAGAAGAATTATATAAAAGTGTGTGTGTGTATAAACACTAAACAACTTTGGTGACAGCTTCTATTTAATTTCAGGGAAAGTCGTATGTAACAACTAAAAGTTGATGCTTAAAGGTGGATGCTATGAACGTGTTCCATGCACTCACCACTGATACACTCTAATATTTACCTTCAGCAAATGCTAAGGGAATTCCCTAAAACCCCCTGGGAGTAAGCAACTCTCCAGACTTAAAATATAGACATATGGATGAATGTATTCAGAAATTAGTTTCCTACTCTTTCTAATTCCAGAGACAGTTGTACTGGTACACAGCAGTGCCTGCCTGAGGAGAGATCTACATATAAACAACTTTGGACCAGCAATTATCCAAGAAGACCACATTAGGAAAAAAAGAGAGTTGTGAGTATGTGGAGTACAGAAGGAAAGGGGCACAAGTCAGAATTTCCAAATGGTTTACCTTCATGCCTCTTATCCCCCTCTGCTTCTGTTCCTGTCCCCCCACCTCAACACCTAATATGGCTTGTTTCCCAGACAAAAATCAAACATTTATTTTCAGAGATGTTCATTTGTTTGTACTTCATGTAGTTATGCACTAGCTTAACATTCCTTACCATCTTATTCTCATCTTACACAACTCTCTTCCTTTCTGCTTCTACTTCACTTCTCAGATTTCTTTTAAACAGTTGCCCTCCCTGACCCAGTTCCTATCATTTTACCTCACTTAGTGTCTCTTGAGATCAATTTTCTTCCCTTCTCCATGAAAAGACTATGGCAGATGGAACCACCAAGCTCCAGATGCAGGCTGGTCCTCATACTATCACTAGGCTCTTTAATCCCATCACCATTTCACCAGAGACCTGCAGCACCACCACCGCTTCCACAGCCAAGGTAGCTTCCTGCATTTCCACTTTGCAGAACTAATCATTAGAAGGAAGCCTTGCTGATAGTTAGATCGAAGATGCTTCAAGTCAGCCACACAAATTCTTCTCATAGGAGAATCCTGATGTATTTAACACAAGAAAAGCAGCTACAGAAATATTCTTCTATTGCAGAAATGCTGTTCTGCTTCTTATGTTATCTTCTTGTCCAGCAACAGTTAAGGGGTGAGTCACAAGGGCGACATCTATTACTCTATCCAAAGAGCACAATGAAAGTCAAAAAACTTTCTGCAACATAACATAATTGCAACTAGTGCAGGTTTTATACAGTTCCCCAAATAATAAGATACTATGCTGGAACACAACAGTTTTCATAACGGGGCCAGCCTACCTTACCGCACACTTTCCTATTAACTGCAGATCTTTTCTATATTGCAAACATCTGGCTACAGCTGTTCTCAAGCATGGAACTGTAACCTGTTGATTTTCAATCAAGAAAATCTAACTTATTTTAAAAATATACAGTTTAATCTGAGAAACATCAGGTGGGAACTATATCAAATTAGAGAGAAATCTGTGCTTGGTGCAGACACTAGTCTTGAAGTTGCACGCCTATGGAAAATGAGATGTGACCTGTATGAAAACAAGAATTTTCTAAGAACACGTTAATTTTAATGCCAATGTTCAGGCAGAGCTACAATACCATCAACGTTAATTCACTCCAAGCAAACAACTGGACTGGAGGGAAGAACTGGATGAAGTCACTTTAACAGCAGACTTTGTCATTGCTCTAGCCAAATGAGTTCTCCAATGAAACTCAAAATAAATCAGTTTTCACTCTATACAGCTTTATTAATTCTCAAATATTCCCTCTCCCTGCAGCACAATAAACCTCAGATCTTAAGAGTTTTTACAAAAAAAAATAAATAATACATCTCACACGAAAACAGCCAACAGCTATTGATCAGCACACTTTCAGGGGTTTGAGTGTCCATGCTTTGGCCCTAGTGCTCCCCAACTTAAATAACAAATGGAAATCTGTTACTATATCCCCACACTTTTTCTACAGTGCAATTCCTCCTTTCTGAGCACCATTAATTCCTGGCTTTCTGTTTGCACTTTAAAAAAAAAAACAAAAAACACCAAAAAAACCCCACAACCCACAACACAACTCTGTCTAAATCAGTGTAAAAATATCCTTAAAAACAGATATTAGAGTGAAAAACCATCTGTCAATTATGGCACAATAACAGTTTGTATTGATAACTGCAAATAACAGTTCTGCTTTTGGGTCATTTTTCACACATTTTGATGGCTTCTATCACACACACTGGCAGGCTCGAAAGTTGAAAGGTATGATAGCAAAGCTTTAGTGAAATCAGAGCCATCCTTCATTCTGCAGTTTTAGGCCTACTAGAAACAATAAAGTGCTGATCTCCTCCTGTAAGTTCATCTACTAATCAGGAAACTACAAGCAATTTTACTGAAGTCCTGCTAGTCTCAAACTCATTTTTAGGTACAAGAATTTTAAGCCATTGTAAATATGATAGGAAAGGTTTGGGGTTTTGTTCTCACGAGTAACTTCATTTGCAATCTAATTTCCTTAAGAGCTAATAAAGCTGAACTATAACTGCCAGCCATTTGCTAGCAAAAGGGTTGGCAAAACAGTTCTTGAATGAAACAAACACCAATTTTAATTATATTAACTTCAATGTTAAATACACGTGTAAGTAAAAATAGTCATGGAATAGTTATCAGATTTTAGATCGTAAGTTTACTATTCGTTCAGTAATAACATTGAGAACCTTATTTGAATGAAAAATCAAACCCAGTGTTGGGTTCACATTTCAAAACAGTGACTCTAGGAAATAACCAGATTTTCTTAAAGAAAAAAAGCCTATTCAGTTCATATAGAATTTCTCTCTTTGCAGTGTAAAATCTGAAGTATGTATTATAAAAAATAAGAAGCCAGAAAATTCTGATCTGGAAGCACGCCACATCTATGAACATAAAGAAATATACTGTAGAATAAAGAACAACTCATAATTTTCTCCACCTACAACTCACACCAATTTAGTGTCATAATCTATATTTATACAAAATGTCCATACTTGTAGTCAGTAATTGTGAACCAGTGCTGCAAACCAACTCAGTGAATCCAATTCTTTGTACATTTATGGATTGGTAATTCCTTGACTCTGTATCTACCAGCATCTAGCTCACGGATTATACTCACAGTCACTCTTCTCCCATCAGCAGAGAAAACAATCTAGTTTTCTGGATGAAAGATTTGAATAAATAATGCAGAATTGCTTAACACAAAGTATTCATTACATTCAAGATGAAGAGCTCAGTCAGCAGCAGATCAAATTTAGTAACTTCAACAACTAACACAGTGTCTTTATTAACACCATGTTTTTACACCCATAAGTTTAAGAAAGTGATCTGGTATCATTTATTGACAGTCATCTCTACTAATTCAATACCAGCCACGTAGCTTGCACCTTATTAGGAAAACATGATAATCTACAACAGGATTCCTTTCATAATTTCCAATGTCATTGTAATAATTAATTTTAAAAGTAACTAATGCTCCTCCTTGAGAAACTGCTGTCATGTTGATAAACCTTCAGTAAACAAATAAGACTATGAATAAAACCACTCCAGTAAAAAAAAAAAAACACAAACAAAAAAAATCTTACAGGATCTTACAAAAAAGTTACCCTCAGTCGTGTAGGAAAAATTTAGCCATGACAACAGGATTCAGTGAACTATCTAGGTTTTGTTATCAGTTATATAGCTAGTGCTTATACAGAAAGCGTACCAAAATTGAACATTTGTACTATTAGCTACACATTAATGCCAGGTTTTCCCTTTTTCTTCAAAAGCCCTTTCACACCTGAGAACATTAAGCACATTTTTCTCCATTACTATTTTTGTTACACAATTAGTATTGAGCGGTGCGGTACCAAACGTCTGCCTGTTCTCCAGGAGCGAACTTCCCAGCGTACACCGCAAGCAGCAATCAGAGCACGCACAGTTGGAAGTCAGTGCTCGAGGCACTTCAGCAGTTTAATCAATCCATGTGCATTTTAAGTGAGTTGTCTGCAAGGAGAATGGTGGTATACTCCCAGCAGTGGCTACAGAGTTACTCTAAGCAAACAACAGAGAGAAAAAAAAAAATGTTTTCATGGAAGGGAAATGTGAGGTATGGAAATAAATAACACTAATTTTTTTTTATTTATTTATTCTCTAGGTGGCTATCAGTTGTCCACTGATACTTCACTGCCTGAAACACCTCTGTGCGTTTAACTTATGGTCTGTGCTGGATGTGAAGTTTTATCCATCAGATGCCTGTGATGACTACAAGTTAGTAAGACACCTGGTTTATAGGCTGACTATGCAAATCTGATGTATCTGTATCATCAGTTGCAATTACTGTAGCCATGAAAATACTGGAGTGCCCAACAAACAGAAAAGCTTAGTTTTCAGGATGCTGACATTACATAAAATAAGTTGGAAGCAATGCCAGAAATTCACCTTTTTTTGTTATTGTTCAGGAATTTCGATGTTTTCAAAAATATTTTGCAGTACTCCAGATACCTAGGTGACACTTCTTCTAAGAAACCAATACAGGCAAAAATGTTAACAGTACTAACAATTTCATACTAATGTATAATTAAAAGGTGTTCCAGTATCTAAAGCGTGGCTACAAAGAGCACAGGGGCTCCCTCTTCTCTTCACAATGATCCACATGGAAAAGGCAAGTGGAAACAGGTACAAGTCGCACCAGGAGATGTTCCACCTCAACATAAAGAAAGAAATTCTGTACAGTGAGATCAATCAATCAATGGAACAACCTCAGCAAGGACACAGTAAAGATCCCATCACTGGAGGTTTTTGGGGATGCAAGTGAACAGGGTGCTAGATAATGGCATCTGGGCTCCCTTTACCATGAAAGGCTGGACCAGATGATCTCTCAAGGTCCCTTCCAATGTGGGCTGTTCTATGATTCCATGGTGCAAAAATGTGGCTATCAGAAAAAAAATATAATATAAACAAAATCATCAGTACTGCTTACAACCAACCAGTAATAATTTTAAAACCATGTGATCAGTTAAATCTAATTAACAAATAAAGCCATTTTTCTTATTTTCTTTGTCAGTAGAGTGGGATAAAATTTTAATATAATAGTGTTACTTGGCTATGCTTTTGGGTAAGTTACACTGGTTCTTTTATGACTGCAAGTCTGCTATGTAGCTGTCCTCTATCAACTTGAAACACACTGGAACCGTCACGTTTCCACAAGAACCCACTCAAACTCTACTTCTATTCAGAAAGGCTGTAATAATGTAGTGACACAGGCAGCCTCTTTTGACCATGTATGATGGAGGAGGGGTTCACTGACATACAATTTTTACTTAACCAAACTAAGTCAGAAAATTAAACCATTACTAAATGGCCTGTCATTCTTGATTTTAAAAAAATACTTTGTAAAAATCTCAACAGCAGTACAGAGAGTTCCTACAATGAAAGTAAGGTCTGTATTGCTTCGCACTGTTAGAAACTCAGACATAAGCCACAAAAAAACCCCACCTCATTTGGGTTAGCTTTAACCTGTGTATAGTACTTATTCGAACTCTTTATTGATTTCTCATTGAAGTATCTGTGCAACTTACTTATTTGATTGGAGACAAATGCCCTTGATCAGAAATGCCATTTAATAAACTTAAGTATTTCTTCAACCCAAATATTTGAATAAGAAAAGCACACAGCTTTGACCTGGTTTGCTTTAAGTTAGCTAAAACAGGTAACGCAACAAGACAGAGATCCAACAAGTACTGTTTGTTAATAATAAAAGCATTTAAGGAAATTATTTGAAATCAAAATGAATATATAATCCTTATTTTTAAAGACTATCAATTACATGTTACAAATTATTCAAAAAAAGGATATATTTGTAAGAGTTACAATTACTAAATTAAAGCAAATTAAAAATACTGTTCCAACTGGTAATGAAGCAACCTTTCTGCCAAAACTGTAAATTCTGAATATCTAAACAGAAAGGAGTTCTACTTAAAATTTAACTACGTTCATTATTGTCCAAAATCTGCTAATCAGTCCTTGGTGATAACAACTTGTACTGCCCTCCTCGTGAAATAAACAAACAAAAAAGGCCTCTGATTTAGATACTCTTTGTTGTTGACAGAATTCACATAAAGCTTTTATTTATAGACACACACATATGTATATAAAATATTAATGAAGTAACAGTGTTACATGCAGGCATTGCCTACTTTGTCTCTTTCACTTGTAAATACATTTTAAATGAGCTAATTGAGACAACACATTTGCAACTGCTATTGCTTTTTCTCCAGCTTTTATTCACAATTCACATCTTAAAATAGCTAATCTACAGCATTCTGTGGATAATCTATGGATACTGTACTTAAAGTGCATTGTCTGAGCATCTGGAAAGCTAAAAGTCTACTAAATAGCCAATCCCCTAAACATATGATTAGAGAATAAAAATCTTAGATCTGTTCATAAAAATGGCTTGAAACAGTATATATCACGAACTGTCTTATTTCTGCTGAATATGTTTTTTTAAAAGTATTGATTTTACTTAGGCTCAATTAAAATCTGCTTGGGAGAAGGACATTCACCTCATCAAATTAACTTTCTGAAAATTTAAATTATTCCTGTTAAGAAACTATTTAGGAAATCTACTTCTTAAATATTAATTTAGTTCCCAGACATCATATGGTATCAGTCTGCCTTGGTAATGTCTTTGTGCAACATTTGAATTGGATTCCATCTGAGGGGCACCAAAATATTAATTTCCAGACATTAACCTATACTTAAAGTTCAACTAGTTTTAAGTACTGTTATTATTGTAATAATAACAACACATTATGGGTAGATTGTTTTAAGGTTGCTGGAGGTTTTTTTAAGAAGAAAAATGTATAATGTAATGTTTTATTCATTTTAAGTGACAATGTTACCAAAATTACTATGAAGAATTGGGTTAATACTGAAATACAGCTGAAGGGAAAGGTCTCTTCAGAGAGTTCATAATGACAAGATGACATGCATTTTATTTAAATTTTGCTCACTGGGACAGCCTCATGAGATGCATATCATTTAAATGAGGACATTTGGATGACAATTGTAAAATTTGACTATGAAATGTAATGACTAAGCTCTAAACTGCATGAACTTACAGACATAATTATTCAGCACCTACCATACACTATAAGAAAATGAAGTGAGAAGATATATTAATCAAGTTTAAATACGATGACAGTGTGGTACAAACGACATCCAGCAAGTTCTATAAATAATATTCTGTGAACAGTACAAACTGAAGTGCTCTATGAACTAACATTTATTGAAAAATTTCTCAACATATTTAAGAGTTCCTAGTCGTTTGATGTGACTTAGTCCCACCACCAATCAGCAGGTGACTACTTAGAGGTGGTACAGGCCAACAGGACAAGCTCTAGCTTAGGTGTGCTAAATTGCATTGCTCTTAAGCTTCCTTCCCCTTGCTACACAGAAGAGCCTGGGTGGGTTGAAACATCTATCTTGGATATCCCCCCAACCCTACAGCTGACCTCCTTACAGTGCTACATAGCTACTCCACTGGGATAGAAAACCTGATAATTGTACTGTCACTTAGATGTATTTTAGCTTGTTTCAACTTGACATTACAATATGATCTCTTCAGACATGGAAGGAATTAACTTCACTAAGAAAAAAATTAAATTAGCCTCTGAAGAGCAGCTATCGTTTAGAAAGTCTCAGGAACTCCTTTTTAGTTTTTCCTATGTATTTTGATTATGAAACAGTGGTTCTTGGCCTTCATCACACTAATTCCAGATTACAACAGACAAAAGCATTAAAGTCCTTATCCATCTGGTCATAATTGAGGGTAAAGAGACTACCTATATTTAATATGTGTACAAACACAATTTTAAAATTGAATTGAATGTTTGCTTGACTGTTTACATAAACTGGGGTAGTAAAAGGCAGAGGGATCAACCAACCCAGAACACATATCTTTTAATTTATGGGTTAACTGCAACTTCAATGGCAGCTGGTTTTATTCCCTATGGAGATAAAACCCCTGAAACAGACGTGATTTTCAGGTTGACCTGTACTACAATTTTATGAACCAATGCTGCAGTTTACCTCACTTCTTTTTAAACATACAAATATCCTCATGATTAAGGTATCTGCTAAGAAGCTGTGAAATTAGCATATTTAGTTTCCATTGAAAACATTAATATGCAAATTGATGAATATCAAACGAGAAAAATAATGGAGTTCACCTTTGTGTAATCAAACATTCTGCGAAAGACATTCTTTTTCTCCTCAAAAATGTAAAAAAAAAAAAAAAAGGAAAGGCAACATGGGAACAAGGCTACCATCAGTCTGCCAATGTAAATTTTTAAAAAAAGAAAATTAAATAAATTCACTACTGGTGACTTTTAGCTATATGTTTTTTGCAGAAAAAAAACAACCATGGTACATGTGATAATATGATATCATAGTATCAAACATGTACAAAATTGATTTCTGTGAAACACCTTTAATTTTCATGATAAAATCTGAGAAAGCAGTTGAGATTTAAAATGCAGGATATTTACAAGGCAACCTATCATTAAACAGTATATTCAATTGGTCCCAGTCCAAATCTAGCAGGATAAGCAGTGACAACTCATATCCTGAATTTCTCAAACAATTCCTTCTAGAGGAGTAGAAAGACAAGACAAGATACCCAGAACACACCACCATATAAAAACCTTGCAAAACATAAGCCAGATTTGGGAAGTTTCCAGAGCATAAAAAAACCCTGTGAAACATCCTGGAAAATCTCTTCATAGACAGGAAAGTTTGCACTGTACAAGTAAAATTAATATTGAAAAACAAAGTCTATTGTCTGAAAAATAGAACTGAAATTGATAAAATATAGCTGAATACATACATACCTCCTTCCTGAGTTTTGGCATTAGTGGCAGTTAAGGCTGGAAAAAGTGCATTTTACTTCCATTTTTCCACACAAACTTATGTGGTTGAGGTTTTCTTCAAGTTTTGGTGTGCCCATTAATGTACCTCCCAAAAACAGATCTGCTACTCCTATATCTTCATTGAACGGAGAAGATCTATGTGGACTGGACATAAAAATGACCTTGCAGATTTATTTCATGTATTTAACCTTAAGGAAGTCAATAAACAACTTCTTGTATTGACACAGTAATTCCTTTGTTTAAATTCATTAAGAGATTAGAACACCAGCACTCCAAGGAAATCCTGTCTTTCTCTCTTTCTCTATGTACGTACAAATATATATATATATATACACACATTTGTATAATGTTCTATCATCGTACTTTTACACTTCAGGAATCTAGATAGCGCAATGACAGGTCTTCAGCAATACCTGAAATGGATACTCAGATATATAATTTACCCATACCTTGTATAGGTACAATATAATATGTACATGAGAAAAACGGTATTCCAAAACTATTTTCCAAGGTGAACGTAGCCCAGAAGGTGTAAAAAAAATACTAACGAATCATTGCTTGCAAAACAAAAAAACCAGCGTTTGCATGAAAAAAATATTGCTGAGAACATCATCAATATTTAAGTAATGAAACTGAAGAACATCCAAAATCCTCACAACCTCCTGCATCTTCTATCATTCATAGGGTATGAACTAAAAATACTGTTTTGCCTGACAAGCTAATACTCACCTTTCAAATTTGTGTCATTTTTTAGGGAAGGGGGGGCTGAAGGGGGACAGAAAAGAGATAAAATGAAAGCAAACACTGTCGTTCGTACACATGTTGCTTAGCAATACACCATATGAAACTAGCAGAAACAGTGACATTGGCCCCGGTTGAATTTACATAAACACTAAATGTGCGTCAATGAAAGAGGTGTGAATACAAAGTGTCAGGTATATAACCTATAATGACAATAGAGACACACTAACACACACAACAATGTCATTTCTTTATAGTATAGAAATGCTTAAAGTAGCAGTCTTTCCCTTTTATGATTCGGGAACTGATATGAACTAAAATTCGCAATAATTTTCTTTTCCTGAGAAGTGCCATTATAAAATAAATTAATTTTATTCCTATAACAATGATTAAATACATCCTTAAAACATACATTTGCCACAAATAAGCTTTGCCCTCATAGCACTAATTTTTCCAAGATACTTTATTAACCACCTATTTTTATTCTGAATAAAGTTTTAGAATAGCTATATACTACTACTGTCACCAGTAACACTTCCATAAGCATTGCCCACTGATCTTGAAGCACACAACTGTAGAAAGAGTGAAATAGGCTTGTCCTTTTTAAAGGTGAAAAAATAAAGGCACAGCTTGAGGTAATGACTAAATTACACACATGGAAGTGTCAAGGAGTAAAACTTTCACAACAGAGACAAAATATTGAAAGTAATAGTAAATTAATGTCAGCACTTTCATACCACATTTCACACCACAGTCCATACATTGGTCAGTTCTATCTACAGCCATATGTCAAAACACAGAGATCAGAGACTTAGGGGAGAATGGCTTATGTTTTAAAATTTTTACATGTTTTAGACACACTTTTAAACATATTATCCACACACACATAAAATCCCTTCTTCATTAAAATGAAATCTTTAGGAAACAGTTTGAGGAAGTTTCCTAAGCAGTTTCCTAAGACGGTATATAAAATAAGTATTTTTTACCAAAGGGGGGGGTAATAAAAGAAGATCAGCAATCAAAACTTTTTTTAAAGACCCAATATAGAATAGTATGTGTTTTGATTCTAGTAATATGCAACAGCCAAAAGGGATAACACAGAATACAAAAACTTCATATTATAATGCCTCACTGCTATGTAGCCAAACTTTGAAATTACTTTTCAAGCAAACAGTGATTCAAAAGTTGAAAGGTCATCACAGGACGCTAATTCTGCATTAAATATACTAAGTAAAAATGTAATCTACACAATGAAAAACAAGTACCACTCTCTATCTGTAGATAAAGCCATTATTTTTTCAAATTTTTTTTAGAACAGGGTTTGAGTAGGGTTTGTATTTTATGATAATGAAAATTCATATGGTCGATTTGTATTTCCATTTAGTGATTTTCACACACATAGCAATTAGTTAAACAGCTGAAAACAAAAAAAACCTGCCAGATTGTCTTTTTCAGCTGTGGATCCATATCTGTAAAACACATGTCACTGAGTATTCAGTCTGATAAGCCAGATGCAATGATTATTGGTGGTCTTTTTGCAGGGGGGAGGGGGACAAAGAGAAGTGCATTAAAATCCTCTTCCTAAGAGCCTGCCATTTTGAGTGAAATACTCCACCATGACTGTCATCCTACCACCTCGTGAGCACACAATATCCTCACTGGCCGTCAGAAGGCAAATCCCTACCTTTCTGCAGACTAGACATACCTTTCTCTGTTTCCTCCTCTGAAACAGCTGCAATTGTCCAGGTCACTCTCTTTTTTTGATAGCTGATCAGCTGAGTTGGAAAAATTATGCAAACTTGAAACATAGTAGGATATAAAAAAGGTTGCAAATTGTTGTTGCATCCTAAAACTTTTCTTCCTGAGCAATTCAGTCTCTATTCTTTATATATACTAATAAACATAATTTTTAAGCAAGGATATTTGCTATTGTTTATGTCCAGGTACACCCAATTCTTCTTCTGAATTAGGATGCATAAATAAACCACCAACATTTAGAGAAATGTTTCATTTTCTGTTAATCAGCCAGAAAAAATACAAAGTGAAAGAAATAATGTATTACTGAGTTCAATATATTAAAATAATCTCAGAAAAAAGTCATTACACATACTGATGGAACTGTTGTTTTCCTGTATGACACATACTCCCAGCTAGCCAAAAAAGTAAGGAGGCTTTTCATATTCTGTTCAGAAGCAACAAGTACAGTAAATATACAGGAGGCTTTTATATATATTGTAACAGTGAGGCATCCCAAGCACTGAGCTTTCCAAGCTTTCTCATAAAACCTCTGAAAAGAATCTAGTATTCTTGCAATATTCAATTCAGGCCCAAAGAACCCAAGTCATGATGAATTTTGATGGATAACCAAACGATCGATGTTTACATTATGGCTTAAACAACATGTTTTAATTTGCAATTAGGATGGACTAAAAATACACTAAAGTATCAGTTACAGCATCAAATATGACCAAGACAATTTAACCATGCTTCTTTATCTGTTCAGATATCTGCTCCAGCTAGCTTATACTACATCAAGTGCTTACTTTAAGTCTGCTGTCTCAGATACCTACGTCCATCATCTCACCCTACACCAGTAGTGTCCATCACGAGGCAGAGGATGACTGCATTTTTCCCCCCATGAATGCTGTACACGCAACTGCTGAAGAGCTGCAAGGATCTCGTCAGAGAGGGTGCAAGGCAGACTTAGAATGTATCAGAACCATTGATTTGGCTGCATTCACCACTCACTATTCAGGCCCATGGTTCCAAAACAGTGTATTCTCAGAACACAGTATAAAAGACTCAAGATGACTACAAGATGTAAGAAAACTACCCCTGATGACAGAGTAAGATTTACACACACAGTTCTTATCATGTTCCAAATGCCAAGTGCAGCCAGAATTACCACTCTAGCAAGAAATGTCTCAGGCTCCTTATGCATCAAGTACACAGACTTACAGAAAATTTGTATGCTCTTTTTCATATAGCACATAGGGTTCTTCTGGAATTCATAGCAGGACAGTATGGAACCAGAAGCATCAACAGGATCAAAAAGGCATCACACAAATAAATGGACCACAGGTCTAAAATAGATCCTAAAATAAGAATGTATGTACCCTCTAAAATCCCTAATCAATGATATGGAATTGGGGGGCAGCATGGGAAATAAGCTTGCCTCCTTACAGAGCTTCTCCTAACTACTACTGCTGGAGGTAGGAGTACTTGGCTAGACAAACAACTGGTCTGGCTCATGAGATTTTTGATGTGCTGAAGTCCTTATGTCCAAGACACAGATTGGTGCAGCATGGATATAGGGAAAAAGAGCAAGTATCATTTTATAAAACTTAAAAAAAAAAAAAAAATCCACAAAAAAACACAACCCACCAAGCCTTTTAAAGGTTCACCACCAGGGCTAAAATCACTATGGCCATTTCAATCCATTTCTCATGTTCCTCCCTTAAGCAGAAACAATGGATGGGAACTGAGGAGAAAGGAAAGAGAATTTCTACTGCAAGTAGAAATTTTAAGTAGAAAAACATTGGTGATGGAATGCACGCTTTATGTTCTTCATAAGGCTAGTGATTTTTCAAACTTTCTGCCCTGTACAAAGAGTACTTGCCTCAGGGGATCCAAATAAAAGAAACTTCCAAGTCCTGCACATATTTGCAGAAGGGACAACACATTTAGCTGCCTAGAAGTAATAAAGTTAATTGCACGATGAAGTTCCAGATCACTGGATTGGAAGAGCGATGAATGGACTTGATGTGAGATTATGGGATTGAATTCAATTTACCAGGCTGCTCATTAGCATTAGTTACCATATATAATTTGCTCCCATACAAAAAATGAATTCATTTAAGATATTAGTGTTCTCAAACCTAATACATACAATATATTTTTAAATTAGAGGATGTGAGTACAAATTAGAACCATTTCTGAATACGAATCTGATTAATGTAAAAAGATTATAATATGACCATATGAACTCTATGACTTAATCACAAAATCTTTGTCTTGGCTGTGATTTTCTTCTGCTATATGGTTTAACAAATGACCCACGAAAACAGAAACAGAAACTTTGATCACCTGAACCAAAACCACTTTGGTAAAAATATTTAATTATACCACTATGTCAGTATTTTTCTAAATGAGAACTGTTTACAGATATTTTCTAAACATGCAATATTTCATCACTAAATGTGATGAAATGACAAGCTGCAGGATGAAAACTGAAATATTATACATATTTGTCTAGATTATTAGGTGAATTGGCAAAAGGTTAAGAAGGGTTTAAGATTTCCAAGCGTAATGATAAAGCACACAGACATCAGTACAAATAATTTCCATTCCCTTCGTATGTTTTTGAACTACCACATTATAGATCTGAACACATACAAAAAGATTTTTAAGTTTGCAAAACCTGACATTTTAAACTGCAAAAGTGCAAAAATTAAGGTTGCCAATGAAAACTTCACCTGCTTTGCAAGGTTGTAATACCGATAGTTGTTTCACTAATAGTGCACCATCACGAGTGTAAAGTTACTTGACCTGCTCCACAAAGGAATTTAGCAGCAGGTAAGGGGATGAATACAATCCCCCAGAACAGCATCTGACTTTATGAACTATGCCTCTATCCATTTTCTTTTTTCCACTTTTTTTCCTGCCTCATTCACCACATACACTTTAAAATTTGCAACCAACAAAGATGATTCCATGTTGACAACAGCCTCCTTCACTATTCAGTCCCAGTTCAACCCCAGAGCTATAGCCCCAAAATTCAAACACCTATATATTCCTCCCGGTGCATTACAAGTTTTGGTTTAGTTTAGTATGGAGGCATGTGATATTCCTCCTCTTCTGAACACTTTTCTGTTCACCTTCTGTTCATTGGAAAAAAAAGAAATGGGAAATGCTTTCCTCACCAGTGGAACAGCTGGCATGGACCTATCACTTTAGATCTGCTAGATCTTCACTACTTCAAGGTACTTTTGCAGTGAGCTGTACAAATGTGATTTCCTGCTCTAATATTGCAAATAAATTAGGACACAGTATATAAGTGGTTCCAGATACAGAGGTTGCATAGAGAACCAGATGTCAACAGTTTTACAGCTCCGCCCTAATTGTGTTTTCTACTTTTGTGAAGGTCAATCTCAGTTTGTACATTTTATAGAACATATTATTCTTGGGTTAAAAAAAAAAAAAAAAAAAAAAAAATTTTAAAAAAAACCAACAGTTGCCTACACTTCTTCATGCTTGATTTCAGTCAGTAAATTCCACTATGTTCTTGTTCCCCAGGTTCCCCTCAAAAAAGTCCTAATCACTCATCAAATGCCAAGGAGAGGTGAGGTTTCACTAGCAATGGAACCAAGCTCTCTGAAAATTTGTCTTTTGCAGCTACACTAGCACATGCACTGACTAGTAAAAATTTACTCTCATGTTAACTTGTGCATCCTAAAACTGATGGTCCAAGTATTTCTACAGCTCTGAAAGAACTGCTGGGTTTCCTTGAAAAGAATTCTAAAGGTATAAGAAGCAAAACTACCAGGTTCCCCAGGAAACAGATTCCTTTTGTGGATACACAATGTGAAGTGCTCTCAAGTGCTGGCTGACGTTCAGGCAGCTATGCAAGAAGCATGC
This sequence comes from Calidris pugnax, assembly GCF_001431845.1. Lineage (NCBI taxonomy): Eukaryota > Metazoa > Chordata > Aves > Charadriiformes > Scolopacidae > Calidris > Calidris pugnax. The sequence goes on along the minus strand of NW_015090839.1, from coordinate 10,145,387 downwards.
ATGTGCAAACACAGAATACAGTTGATGGAAAAACAAACACAGAATAGCCTAACATTGGAAGTGTGTGGCAAATTAAAAAGTTCACAGACAACTATTTCTCCAGGCTTGGAGATCAGATCTAAATGACCACTTCCATCCGGCCTCAAGTATTTATTTTATTGTTGCTTAACTTATTTTAAGGAATGCAGGAGACTCTCCTCATCCTGACAGAAACACAGAAAATCTGTGCCAGTCACAAAGACCACTAAGGAAGTTAGTTAGCTTGTTTATAATCACTAAAAGAATTGTTCTAAAAATACTGATATTCTTAAGACTTGCAGTCAAATCACAGAAAACTTTTTTAGCTTCAAACTCTAACCAAGGTAGAAGTGCAGCATTTCTAAATCAACTTAAACCAAATTTGTTCTCTGTGCAAAAATGCAGTCAAGATTAAAACACAACATAGGTCACATACAGTCTGAACTAAAACGGTGCAGCATTTTTAAGCATACTACCTCTGAGCTTAATTATACATTCTATGAAGCTTAATATTTACACTTCTCTATGGGAGTAAATTACATTCTCTTAACAAAAGAATTGTAAATAAAAATGTAATTCTTCTGTTAGTCTCCTCAAGTTGGAAATGTTTCTTGACCTAAACTGATTTAATAAGTTGGATCTTTAATTTCGTTGCAGAATTTTTCTTCTACAGTCCCTTCTTCATAAAGACTACAATGTAGGCAGAACTCTACATCTTCAAAACTCTACGTCTAAACTAGATTGCTATTTCTGTAGTTTAAAAAATTGCCCTTGCTCTCAACTGTAAAAATAAATACTCCCAAAACACAAATACATCGCCAGCTATTTTTTCCTCATCCAGCTCCCTACTTCCTCCTGCTAAGTTACCTATTTCAATTGTATCGGTCACTGCTTACTCAACTGACTGATTTCTCCTTTCATGGCAATACAGCTTCTGCTTCACTATTACCCCAAGAAGGTCACGCAAATTGTAATTCTTTTTTAATTGGAGAGAAGAAAAAAAAATGGGTGCAATCAGAAATGATTAGAACCCTAGTTCAGATTCCCTCCACATTTCACGAGACAAAGAAAGACCAAATTAGGTTTATGTATGATGAGCAAAAGCACACCCCTTCAGCTGCAGCTCTTTTTCACAGGCATTCATGCATACTAATATCATAAAAACAGAATGCTAGACTTGAAGGCAACTTCAGAGTATCTGGGTTTTGTCCAAAAGATTTACCATTATAAGCAAAAATAACATGACAAAGAACGTTAAATTTATATTCTACTGCTACTGCTATATTGTAAGATGTCCAATATACTGAAACATGGGCCAATTTATCCTATTAAAATGTGCACAAAATTGACATGTTTTCAGACACGCCAATCAATTTAGATCAGAAGATACCAGAAAACCATTCCAGCTTGTTGCTCTCAACCAGAAGGATTTTCCAACCTTTGAACAAGCAACCTCACAAATACTGAAAATTTAATTCTAAGTTTTCAACTGAAATACAGCGTTTCTTGCAATGTGCAGTATCTCTGCAGCTGCTGCTTTACTGTTTAAACTTACCCAACAAGCCTTATTCATCTTGGAGACTTCATAAATAGTAAAGCAAAAATCATGGCTGCACTTTCTGAATCTTGTCCAATAGGAAAAAGGAGACCACTTAGAATCACCAAGAGACACATTTGACAATTTTAGGATGTAGATGTCAAGCTGGCCGAGTAGGCATTGTTCCACAACCATCCTGTTTACTTCATAGTTCCTACAGAGAATATTATTGATGGATTAAAAATTGTCACTCTTCATGTAGTCCTGAATTCACAGGTTCATAAAACTGATTTACACTTTTTGATTTTGATGAGAAAGGATCACCTTTTAATTTTTATATATGTGTATGGATTTCTGATGGTAAATCCTAATTACATTCATCTATTAGAAAAATACCTCTTTATAGAGTTTGTACAAATTACCATTGCAAAAATATGCATAAGTTAGCACATTTTCATGTCTGGTTAATATAGAAAAAATTCTGCCAGAACTAAGTGAAAAAACTCTGTAAGTTACAGACATCCTTCAGGGAAACTAGACTGGTTTCCACATAATCCAGACAACATAATCTACTGTTTCAGATGATCCATAATTTCACTCAAATCCATAATATAAAACCAAGTAGTGGAAACTCATGTGGATAAATATAAAATTCATCAACTTCATCTTTTCTTAAATTTTTTTTAGACTCTTGGTCAGCTAGGGTTGAACACAGTTTCTTTATTTTTCTTACGAAAAGGGCCTTAGCAAGGCCATTGTGACAGTTTAAAAAATTGTAACACATATTCAGTAGTAAAAATAATGCAAGATAATTTACTCATTCATTTCCTTACCAGCAGTTGCTGGTAAGAAAGGAAATATTTATGTGATTTTCAAGTCTTTAAGCGGGTCCAAGAAAAGTGGAAAATGAAAAAATTTCCTTTTGGAAGTCATGATGCTACGTAACTTCATAGACACTTTGAAATTCACTACTTGAATTTAAAGACACTTTTGAATACTCTAACATAGCTACACCCAAGATGCCTTGAGATTTATGAGTCACATTTGACTCACTTGTAGCAATCCGTTTTAAAAATGGGTTGGAGAATGAGTTGAGGAGCTGTAGGAACATTTAACAAAATATAGCAGTGTACACATTTCTAAGCCTTATGCTTTTTTACATACTATGAATTTACATGTTTGAATATTTTTCTGCTCTCTGGATAAAGTGATTACATGCAGATCACTCTTTCACTCCCCCAGAAACAGTCTGATTAATTTTTAAAGAAGTATTTTGTCATTAGTTATGGATTTGACAGAAGCAAAGACAGCTGAGGCACATTAATGTAGTTTCAGAAAGCAGTGGGTGGAAGATAAACAGTCTGAAACTCTGGTACATAAGTGAGTCTGCACACAAGGAAACAGAAACGTGACAATAAATACAGGTGAAGTACTGGAAAGAAATATTTACTTTTTCACTTTTTTCCCTGGCAGAAGAGAAAAAATATCCAAAAAGACAGATAATTTGAAATAATTTTCTTGTTTCTACAGCTTCTAGCTGAAAGTAGTCTTTGTGGCAATAGTGGCTCGCTTACCTGGCTGTACCACAAACTGGCACATAATTGAAGACATTCAGCAAATATATACATTCAATGAAGAACAAATGTGTCGCACTTTATTTTTAAATGAAAATTCAACCAAGAAATCCAAACCCGGAAGATTTGCCTACATACATGGCTTTTTCTTTCCTTCTTGTATTTAACAAACATTATTAGTTGATCATTACCTAAAAATGGTTGCAAAATGCTGTTCACTTTTAGTAACACAGCCAGTTAGGAAAGTCTTCAACAACCATTGATCTTCCTCCATGCAACCCCTGCCCACAGCCTTCCTGGGCTGAATGCACCAGACCTCATCTGCACTTAGAAGCCCTGGACCTGGCTAGTACTTGAAAACCACTCAGGAATCCTTGACATCATACATAACCCCAAATAATCAAAACGTAGCGAACATCAGACTATAGATATCAAATACACTAGTAGGGGAAAAAAAGTCTAAAAGTAAGACTGTACTAACGGGGAATGTTGCCTAGAATATTTACACAAAGACAAGAGACCAGAGAAGGAATGTCAAGTGAGGAAGAAAACTAGAAAACTTTTTTTTTTTTTTTCCCATGAAATGGACACCTATGTTTCTGTGACCTTAACTTAGACTAAATTCAAAAAAATGATGCATCTTTAACTGTAGAACAGCAAGTTTTCCTTAATGCATTCAAAATGCACAACTAGATCGTTACTTACTTTTGTAAGTGACATTTAATGAGTTTTGTGCCTCTCTGTTACTCTTCCTTGCATATTAGATCTTTAGTAAACCACTAAATTATGTCTTTAGTAAATCATTTCCTTGGGTATGTATCTGGAAACATGGTTAATAAAATTCAAAATTGTTTCTGGAAAAGCAGAGCTTTCCAGATATAACTAATAAAAACAGTTACAAACATTTACTGAAGCACAACCACAGGTAGAAGAAAGAGCACTGCTTTCAGCTACATTTCTTTTGGTGAACTGATAAAATTATTTAGAGTAAAAACTACCTGCTGAATATTAATGTATTATTTTTAGTTTATTTTCAGATGGTTTATTAATTTGATAAACTATTCTTTCTACACCTCCAAATGGTATAAATTAATTTCAGAATTGTAATTTCAATTATTGCATGTACCACAAGGAAGCTCAAAAACTCTATTGAAAGCTACAAGAAGTTATTTTTCATCTATGTATCAGTGTGCTATTTACCAAGTCAGTCTACAAGCTGCCTACGTATGCATTGTCAGGCAGAGTAGCAACATGGTCCCTCAGTAGCATAGTCCAGAATACTTTTTTGGTCAATTCTCTTTGACAGGATGTAGAAAAAGGTCATTAAAAGGTTAGTAAAAGTTTGTAAATCACAGTACAAGCAGACAAGCAAGCGCCACTCCAAGTGTTCATTTCTGTTTTCAAAAAAATGAGGAAGTAAGTAGTGACTAAACTCCACAGTCAAGATTAAACACAGAAACATGTACAAAACATGCTTTGTATGAAATAGGATAAAGAGATGGCTACTCATAGGAACATTACAGGAGGAAAACATCTTGAAGACCTCACACAAAACAGCCTAATAGACAGAGGCCATGGATGTTTAAATGCATAATTAAGACATAATTAGCTCATGAAACAGCTCATATGACTCTTAAAAATGAGCTGCATCAGTCTTCCAAAGAGCCAGCAGACTAATTCAAGGCACAGAACTTTAATTTCTTAGGGATTTGAGAAAAGTACAGCAGGGCACAGAGAAGCATCTAGGTTAGTTGTGTGGTCTCCTGACGGGATTCTTTCAGGTACAAACGCACCTTCCATCCATTCTGGGAGCTACACAGCACACAGTGAAACACACCTCTGGTGCATTCAGCATAGCTTCCCCTCCGGTGGAACCAAAGCTGAAGCTGTGCACAGGAGCACTGCACATGCAAGGCCAACAAAAGGCACCTACTCTAGCAGAGAGAAAGTGTATCTTCTCAAAGCTCCCCAAGCAGTATGCTCCCTGTGCACGCACACAGACACGTGAAGAAGTCTGCTTTGCATCACTCACAGACGTGCAGTACACACCTAGGACCAACACCTGGTGCAAATTTCCCACAGGTGATAAATATGCCATGTGAACATATGCTTCTAGGTGTGTAACAGACTGCGCAAATCAGATCCTGGTTCCTTTCTCTTTGCATTTTACTAGTCACTAAGGCACCAGACTGTCCCTGAGTCCTCGGAACGCACTGATAAACATTATTAAAAGGTGAAGAAAGTAGTAAAAGGCTCTTCAAATTCTGAATACAACCAATACAAAGGAAATGACTGATAATGAGAAAGTGAAAAGCACTTTGGCAAAGAGCTGCTTCAGCATGACAGAGTTCACATTCCTCAGAGAGGATAGGAATGAGAAGAATAAAACCAAAGCTATGGTCTTGCAGTCCCCAATAATCTCAGAGTTGAGAAAAGTCTAAGGAGGAACCCAAACCTGCAGTTCCATTAAACAAGCTGTAGAAAACACAGCAAGTGTTTTTTAACCTAATAGACTGAACTAAGCAAATCATGTGGTTTTGACTGACCTCAAACATAAAAAGACAACATTCTGAAAGAGGAAACTTAGTATAATTAAGAAGGTTGAGTAGAAAACTACACTATAAACACTTAAGGCCCGACCAAAAAAAAAAAAAAAAAAAAGAAAAAAAAAAGGCACAGGAGACTGCATTACTAAAAGGTATTAGCAATAGCAACTAATAATTTCACTACAGTTATATAGCCTTAGATATATAACCAAAGTTTATCTGCTACTCTGTGGAGAGACTGATGATATCAAAAAGACATCAGAAACATTTTCAAATGTTTTTCTTCATCAAGCTTCATTATAAGCATCAGCAGAACAAAATGACTAACCCAAGCCAAAGAAAAAGAAATCAGAGTACAACGGCAAAGTAAATGTTTTCAAAAAAGGATGACTCTGAAGAACTTCATCCAACATTTTATAAAATAATTCAAAGCAATTTTAATACCCTTGGCAATTGCATTTGAAAACTCATGGATGAATGCAGTAAGGTAGGACTTAATGCAAGACCATTAGATATAAAAATTGGGGAAAAAAAACAATAATTGGGGAATTACAGGCTGATCAGCTAAACTTTTCCTAGAAGTACTGGCTCTAATTATCAGATTATTTATATGAACCTGGAAGACAGATAGGAGTGAGATGGAAAACAATCTAAATATGCTAAGAACAAATTATTGCAAACCACGTCTAACTTTTCTGATAGGATAATGTAAACTGCAGAGTTAAATTTTAATTTCAAAGCATCTTCAAATATCGCTTGACAAGACATTTCTTAGAAGCAAATTTGACATTATTTATCAGAAACTGTCTTAAAACAGAGACAAAACTTACTGGATAACTAGACCCAAATGGTGTACTTAGCACTGTCAGAGAGCAAGGACATGCTGAAGAAGGCCAGGAAGGGCAAGTTCCAAAATGGAACCTGGTCTTGGTTCAGTTCTTTACAATGATTTCATGGACTATCTGGATGATGGGTCAGAAAAAAATTCTTAGCAAATCACTATGTGAAACTGAAACAGACAGCAACTGCATTAAGAGACAGGATTAGAATTCAAATACAACTCAAAAAAAAAAGAAGTGACTTGAAGAAAAGAGGATGAAGTTTTACAGGGATGTGTTACTGGAGAAACAGTTTGACAAGAGTAAGCATGCAGAACAACTGGTTAACTAGCACTTCTTCAGAAAAGGATTAAGGGGTTACACGCTGAATATGAATGAACCCATAAATTTTGAAAAGAACTAGAATAACGGTAGGAAAACTGATACTGCTTCTCTAAAAACCACTTCTTGACATCTCACTCCACCTCTGAAAGAATCATTAAAGAAATAGATGCAGGCTCATGTCTGGAGGGTAACTATTATGTTACCTTATTCACATAGCCTTGTTTAACACAGATCTTAATCTGTACTCACCAGCAGACTGGCAAATCCAAATTACACAGATGAAAATTTTACATGGAAACAGGTACCTTTAGAATCTATTAACTACTTCTTAGCAGCTGAGAGCATTATAAAAGACAGATGATTTCATCTCAGTTTGGGCCTTTGTTTCATTTACTTGCCAAGCACATAGAGTTATTTAGTTAGTTCATGGATTGGGACTTGGGGGGCCAGGGAAGGTATCACCAACTCTGTAAACATACTTGATTTATTCAATATATGGGCCAATTAAACCTAGTTAGATTTTACACAATCAAAACTATTCCATCATCTAAAAAAATTGCCATTTCATACAGCACTGTAAATCTTTCCTTCTCTCCATCTCACAGGCATATACTAGGTAGTCAAAAGTACAGTCATGTTTTTTAAAATGGTATTTTTGTGAGCTCAAGTATAGCACATCAGTAACCAAACCCTCTTCTTATCACAGACATATCTATTTCCTTGTGAATGTCCAAGTATTAGTAACAAATTATTCCTAGAGGTCAAGTGTTAGGTATTAAAAAAAACAAAAAACAAAAACAGGGGCCCCCCTGAAAATTTTGTTTTCATGTATCCTATCATTTTTTTAAGCAATTAATTAATTGTCTTGCAAGACATTTGTCTTGGCATCTAGCTTTGTTACCTCATGAAAGAACAGATATAATCCATTTGTTAAGTGTCTTCAACTAGCAATAGCAAGAATCGTGTACCAAAGATGAGATATCCCAAATTTATTGTCTCAGCAGAATCAGACACTTTTTCATTGAGCTGCATTAGTCCATGTAACAGACATCATGTTTAATATATGTTTTTGGGCAGGTGTGCTCCAAGGTGCACAAGGGACCTTTCAGAGCACAGCTTGTATCCCCAGGCCTCCAAGAAAGCAGCCACAGCACTCACCTGCCTGTAAAGCTGGGAACGGTTCCCAGTCTAGCACAGAAGAAACCTACGTTAATGTAGCTTTGACAGTGCACAAATAATATCAGTGGTAAGTTATGCACTTTGAAAATATTCCAAATTATTTTCCACATGCATTTTAACTATATTCTGTCCCTTGTTCTCTTTCAAAGAACCTTTTAGCCAGTCTGCATAAAGCAAAAATATGCAATGAAAATTTAAGAGAATAGTAGGAAGTCATTGACAATTTCTTTTAGCAATCAAGTATTAATACAACATATTTGCTCATCTTTATTTATGCAGTATTTTTTACCTCATTCAAGATGTTTTAGGGAGTATTGTCATTAGTCTTTTTGCTAGGTTTCTCTGAAAAGTCACAATAACTTAAATACGTAAAAGTCATCTTTAAGAACCCAGATTTTCATGTCTCATTGCCTATCAAAATGGTTTATATTATTTCATATTCATTGCCGTTCAGGTAAAAGGATATGTGTAGCATATGCTTCAGGCCATGTTTTTGTTATTATATGGATTCCAAATGAAAATATATGTACACAGATAACTGATAGCTGTTTTTCATTAGGTGCCCTTCATTTTTAACTTCAGCTTTCACAGCCCAAGTCACTGCAGGAAAGCCTTCAGCGCTTACTTTCTAGAGAAAAATTTACTTGCAGATTTTTTTCCTTCACCTATTTATTCTTGTGTGATTTTTTAAAAAGCATAAGTTGTCATTGTGTCTTGACATGAAACTGCAAGAACAAAAATCAGAACTTTCATTATGAATACTCTTTGGCCTGAAGAAATATCCTATAAAATATTGTATGCTCCCATTTTTTTTATGATAGCCCTGCATCTGCCTACGTCCCCATTACTGAAACTCCCATTGGAACTCCAGAATGGAACTTCACAAAAAAAAAAAAAAAATCTAGTTTAAAAAAATTCATTTAAAAAGCAGCTCCATTAATTTCTTGGAAAAAAAATTGAAGAACACACCTAGTAAATTTTTCATAAATTTGACAGTCGTCCTGTGCATTTCAGTATGCTTACGGGGCTTTTTTTTGCACAGTATCCATGGTAGTCCAAATGTATAATCCAACCACAAATATTTGTACAGAGTTGCCCTCATATATAAATTACACTGTACAAAATAAACTATCACTTTACTACACAAGAGAATTAAAAACGAGGAGTACTCTATTCTTGTGTAACTAAGCTATACGCACAATATATTCTAAAATTAACAAAGTTTTAATTACCATTATAATTTAACAAAATAATCCTAATAGAAGCTCCTATCAGAAAAGCATAAAGACATAGAATCATGGAATGGTTTGGGTTGGAAGAAATTTAAAGATGTATCTGAGGGTGCACTCTATCCAACTATCCATGTCTGTGACATAGTGACATACTTTAAAGCAAGTTGTAATCCAATCTAACTCTGGTTTTCTGGAGCAGGTGAGGTTGTACATATATATGTAGGAAGAAAGAATTATAAAGTACCTTTAAAATTTCATAGATATTTTTATTTTTTGAAAACTCTTGTTTAGATACACATCTATCCTTTATATGATATCCTCATTCAAATTTGCCATTCTGAATCTCAAAGATAAAAATATATTGTAGAAGGAGTTTTAATGGGGTCTGTTCTTTTGAAGTTTTCTAAAAAAAAAAAAAATAAAAAATAAAAAAAATATCACACAAATTGCATCTAAAATTGCATATTGGAATGTACAGAAAGATGTCAACACATCAGTCTGTTCTGCAAAGGGTTAAGAAAAGCAGTCTTCCTCATATAAAAGAAATTCTAGTTGGGATCTGCCTGGCCCATAAGTCATAGCCCAGATCCTTAGATGCTAGGAGAGACAGTGCGATAAAAGACATTTCAAATAAACAACTAATTTAGGAAAGCTCATTAATATTCTATCAATATTTAAGAATTTACATATAACTACAGAACCTACAAACAGCTCCTTTAATTTTGTCTGCTGAGGCAAATTAGAAGGCAAAAGAGAACCTAAGGATGCACAATGATTTGCATCCATTTAACCTAGTAATAATAAAGGTTGATTTCCAATGCATTTGTCTCACAATTGTTTGTAAATTCCCATGTAAAATTTTCTATGCCTAAGCCAGTTGAAATGTCTGTCTCCCATATGAATTCTCTGCAACCTAATAAGCCCAAGCTCCAGGGCAGCCTCCCTTCAGTCAGGTTACTTGGCTCCTTCTCCTACCCAGATGTTGGTCTCTTTGAAAAGACAGAACTAAATTCCCTTTGATATCTCTAGTCTTCCATCAAATGTAACTGAATGCAGCCAACGGGCAAAAAAAAGGGAGGGGAGGAGGCAGGTGGGTGGAAGGTCAGAGATGACAGATCAACGAACCCATAAACTCTAAGACCTAGAAAACCAAGATCTAGTTTCTTTGCAGTGTCCCCTCCACCCGCCTGTCATTTGTCCTCATTCTCTCACCGACCTTTCAGAGCACCTGAGCAGTAAACTGGATCAGATAGCTGTCAGAGGAAAAGTTAAATGCATTACTTCAGTGCTACATACATAATATTTGTGGAAATTACTGAAGAATAATGCCAAGAAATGACAAATCAGAAAAAGTTAACAATATACTGGAACCAAGGGCAACTTCTTTGTACTACAAGAAACTATAATAAATACAGGCCCAACTGTAGAATTTGGACACAAAATTTGAGTATTCAAACCAAGAATTCATTCACAGGACTCTAACAAGATTTTCATGGTCGGAAAGATACCCACAAGCATATTTTACACTCCATACAAGTTTCTCATACAATTTAAAACCAATTCTTAATAAACACTGTAGTTAATACTACTATAATTCATTGTAGTCCTTTTTATCTGCTATTTCCAACCAGCAAGTATCTATATACTAACAAGCATCATAGCCTAACATTTTAGGAACATTCTAAGGATACATTACGTAAATATTCATCAATATTTCTGGTTGTATACACAAATCTTTGTACTGTAAATTCTAAGATTCATCAAAAATCACTTACAAACTTCTACATATGAAATTTTTAGATATTTTACAGAGTAAAAAGACCTGTTAAGACTACTCTCAGCCAAAATGCTGCTTTATTCATATTTAGTCCCCCTCAGTATCAATATGTCATTCAGAAATGGAAACAATATGTTAGGGAAGGAAGTGACTTGTTCAGTGTCATCCACGGCCAGCAAGAGTCAGAGAAATGATCAAATACAGAAAATACTGAATCTGGGAAACGTGTATCTCTTAATACCAAAGTTTATAAAGCCAGCACAGCAATGTATTTCTATACATCCAAAGATGTAAACTTCAAAACATTCGTACTAGTGCTTATGTTTATAATTCCAATGCAAAGGATTATTTCCTCATTCAGACAAAATATTGTGTGTAGAGAAAGCAAAAGTTCTCTCATAATGCTACATTCACATACATAAGCAATTCTTTTTGTCTAGAGAAAGAATAAAAATACAGACTAATTTAAAGGCTCATGTGTTTTCAAATTGTTTCAGAGCTGGTTGAGTACTTAATTCATGAGGATCTGAATGCAAACTTTGGAGTCTCCATCTATCTTGAATTAGAAGAAATGGAATAGTTATTAATCTTTATAAACATACTTGTAATTATTAGGGGTTCAGTCTCAATTTTTTTTTTTAAACTCTTGTCCTACTCCTATACTCATATAAGCATGGTTTAAACATGGCAAGTGACATTCAACATTCATTTTTGACTGAAACACTTTGGGAAAAGGAGGAGGTAACAATCAAGCCACATAGTGAGAGATTTTTATGCACTCCTATTCAAAAGACAGAAATTAAGTTTTAACTTGCCCTTTCTGAAGCACCTCTCTTGCTATATAATGATTTTTGTTGCTTTGAGAACCTCCCTCTTCTACTGCTAAATAGAGGGGGAAAATGGTGACATTTTTACTCAGAAAATGACTTCTTAACAGAAAAAGTATGCTTCCTAAGTTAAAGGTAAGCAATGCAGCTTCACTCACCAGCAATGCACGAGACACACACAGTATTTTAGGAAGATCCATGAAGTCATTTTTGCTTCAGATCTTTTGTTGAGGCATCTCCAAAGACATTCTAGCAAGTTTTTACATATTGATTATTTACCTCTCAAATAAGGAAGTAGGCATTTGCCAACCTTTTCAACTGACCATATGAAGTTTTCTGTTCTTAGGCCATCTTTGAACAAACAGGTCTGGTTTTCAGTAGCTTCAGTTTAGAAATTCTCGTTTTGCACTTCAGTCTTAAAAAGGGATTTCAACCTTATCTTTGTATCTATGCTATACCCAAAAAAGTGAAGCTTGCCAAACCATCAGTAAAACTGCCACAAATTTGTTCTTCCTTTTGTAACAACATGAAGCACGCACTCCTGGGTAAACCAAGATATTTAACAAAATTATGTGACCACATGAAACAATACACAACCTATACAGGACTTTGAATGTTACCAAAATGCTGTTAGCTTTCTTAAATTTAAACATACAATTGAACATACAATTATGTGCCATCTGTGAATGCACACTACGTTAAGGTATGTTGAATAACCAGCAGCCAAATTTTAGCTTAGACTGTATGCCCTAAGTTTACGCAATGGCTGTCTATCAGTCCAGGATATTAACTTTAGATGCCTAAGTTACGCATTGTGACCACGAGATAATAGCCTGGTAAGAAGCATAGGAAAAATGAGCAAAGGGGGAGGGAAAACAAGTAGTAATACAACAAACACTAACTTCAGCTTTGCCATCACCTTGGCGTTCTCTCTAAGCTCTAACAGCAAGGTGGGGTCCAAATAATGCATCTTTTTTCCTGTGGAACATCCCTAACATGAACACGTCCTCCCTGCAAAGACAGATAAATCAAGCATGTCCTCATCAGTTCACTTCTCAAGCAGTATATGTGTATGTATACATATATATATATATGGTCTTCCTTCCTTGAAAAATTACACATTGTTCCACTTAAAGCAATCTTTGCAGCAGATGGGTGTATTACTTCATTTTATCATTTCTTCCTTTCATTTCTGTACAGACCGACCCTTCACTGTTCCAGCAGGATAGGTACCTTAGCAGGCCTCTTCCCTATGTAACATTTTTTTTTTATTTCTAATCCATAAAATTTGAAGCCACTATTTCATATCGAAAGGGCTAGTGGGTTTTACTAACCATTTTTGCTAACCACAACTTTCCATGAGGAACTTTTGTGCTTTTGCCTACAACCCAATATGGATTTCTCATAGGGTTTTCTTCAAAGATACTGCTAACAAACTGCTGGTTTTAATGCTGAGGTATCATTTCCTGTGGTTTAAGATGTGGTGTAACAACCAGCTGCCCAGTACACCTTGACTGCAAAGTACTGAAGGGAAGGACTTCTTCCCTGTACACAATATAGCATATAATAAGGCTCTATCTATCTATACAGGCTGCTTAATATCTATTAAGTATTAATGCAACAAACATACACACATAAACACAGATTCAAAAGCACTATAAGAAATATTTTTTCCAGCTCTTTGCTATCTCCTCTTTATTAGGTATATTTAACTATCACATATAACTTATAATTTTTATCAGATATAACTTTTAATTTTCAAATATTCAACTCAGACAAACAAGAGACTATAGAAATAACACAGAGCATGAAGAAAAAAGCATAGATTGATTAAAGCCATATATAGACTGTATCAACTGCTGAACAAATTTTAACTGTCTGACAGGGGAATGCCACTACTTTAACTTGAATATTACTTTAGTTATTGACCACGATGAACTGCGCACTCTGAGAATCAGAGAAACATTGGAAGCTCTGGAAGTTATCCATTGTGACTTCCCATTTACAGCAGGACTATCTCCAACACAAGGTTTTGTTTACCCAAGTCCAAAAATGAAGGATGAAGTTTCCACAGCCGTTCTGGGTATCTGCTCCAGTACTGCACTACTCTCCTAGCAAAGAAGTTTTTTTCCTAATGTCTAATCTGAATCTCTTTCAAACCATAATTTGCAGTCATTGCTCTTTGTTTCACCCTCTGTCACTAGCTACAAGAGTTCACCTCCATCACCTTTGTAACTCCTCTTAAAGAACGTAGTTCACATCAAGAACTAGTTCAGCCCCAGAATACAGATCAGAACCTCCTTGGTTCTGTGACAGTAAAAGAAATCAAATGGAAGGAAGAAAAAGCAGGTTTGCACTGGATGATCATTTCACCTAGATTAAGAACTGAAAGTCAAAACACTGGCATCTGTTTGTAGGTTTGAATATGTGTTACTCTCTGGGTCAAGTACAGCTGGCGTGACAACAAAAAGCATGATCATAAATACAGATTGAAGATAGACTAGAGATATGTTTCTAGATGTAAAGCACAAATATTTATTTTCCAATCTGATTTTACCACATTTTGTGCCTACAAATCTGATAGCTGGTTACCTGAACTCTTTCTGCTATGATGACTTATCAAGCTTCTCGCGACAGACCAGCAAACACAGCTACATGAGAAAGATAGCAGCAAAGCTTCATTTTCCTTGGGAAACGAAGATTAAAACATATAGTCTAGAATCAAGAGATCCTCTCCCTTCACCTAATCCACATATACACACAAGCACACACCCAGACTCTTACCGGAGTCTTTCAATTTTCACTTCACTTCCCACCCACCCCCCATCTTTTTGTGTAGGACAGACAACTCTTTCAGGAAAAATGCCGTGAAAACTACGTAGGTTTGGAACTGGACAGACTCCTACTCATATTCTACATATTTTGCTGCATCTCTCCTTTTTAGTGGTAGCCATAATAAATGTACCAGAACAAATGCGTAAGTCCACACAAACTGCAAATATCTCAAAGGTGGCATTTTATGATTTCAGTGTGCGATTTTCACATTTTCCTAGATGCAGTTGATTTTGGGTGACAGTATGAAATCCTCAGACAGATAAGATCAGCACATACACCATTAGATAGCATGGTCAGCACATCTAGAGTCACATCATGTAAACAGACAACAAAACTGCAATGCAACCCTTTAAAGCTAATGCAGAGGAGGACCAAACTCCAGAGCAAAATGTGAAAATTATTACAGCTAGACTGAAAACAGTGTAAATAACTCATACTGTTCTCCTTATCAGTGGGGTGACCCTTATCCTATAGATCAAAACCACAATTTAAAAAGTTTAGATCACATCAACAACGCTTTGTGGTCCAAGGATCTATGGGGCATTCAGGACTGTTTCAGTCTATATACAGACCCTAGCCTAGCATCTATACATTACATAAGGACATATGCTAAAATCATAGAATAGTTTGGGTTGGAAGGGACCTTAAAGATTACCTTGTTCCAAAACCCCTGCCATGGGCAGGGTCACCTCCCCTTGTCCTGTTGCTATACTCCCTGATAGAGTCCCTCCCCAGCTTTCCTGCATATGGATATGTTGCTGCAAAGAAGGAGACCATGGTACACTTTACCATTATGGCCCACATACGTTAGTAATTTAAATTTTTATGTAAAAGGATTTCTCAGGTGGTAGGAAAAAAATATGGCAATACGAAAGATACTGTTTTTAAGAATAAGCATCATAGGCAAATTGCCTCCTAGCCAGAATGTTGCTCCCGGTCCCAGCTGTGTCTTGTCTGCACTTTTGCAACTGACAAGATGGTAACAAAAACTATTTCTAACACTTGAAAAAAAACCCCCACATTTCTCGAAGTTGACTTTTTTTTATAACTTGAAGAAAGAAGAAACAGAACATGCTTTTAGGCTGCACAGGACACGATCAGATACACGGCTCTTTTAAAGTGTACAAGATAGAGGTTTAGAGCTGGCAACTGTGGTCATGGTTTGCAGCTTCTCTTTGTATAGTTTTGTATTCCTTGTGCTTATAATTATATTGGAAAGACCTTTTTATGCCAACCAACGATAAAAGCCTCTAAATGCCTCTTTTCTCTTAGAAAACAGGCAAAATTCAGATCAGATGAAGCAGGTTCATGTCTCTTACTTTTCAAAAACAGAATAAAAATTCTTTTTTAATAAATTTTGATCAAAATAACTAGCTATGTCATAAAGCTGTTTCTGAACCGATTCTGACTGCAGAAGAGGACACACAGCAGACTATGGCCATCTGAGAGAGACAATCACAATACCATTATATATTTAGCACGGTGGGAGAAGTGAAGGCATATGTTTTGACCAAGTTTTCCACAGCTGAAGAATAAAACAGAATTACAAGGAACAAGTAAAAGGAACCCACAAATACATCAAGGAAGAGAAAGTAAGATACAGCCATATACACTGAAATTTGTGTCTAACTTTATGACTATGCCTGTAATACGTATCACGTTATAATGCAGAGGTAACACTGTGGACACTACACTACCTTTCAAGCATTAATATGTTGTTCCAGCAGAGAAAACCAGAACAGGATTTAAAAAGCAAAAATCTGCTTCATGAGGTAGCTGACTTTAACTGCACTTTAAAAGTTCAACACAGATATGTACAAGTTATTTTAATCTTATACACAGTTTTTGAGCGACATCAAGTCTGTCATCATCTTAGACTGTTACATGGATAGAAATATTCAAAAGCAAAGAAAAGTCCCAAAACCCAAGAGATCATTTAGCAGTACTAGAAGTCTTGTATGAGGAAGAAGAAAGCTGAAAGCCTGTCAAAGAAATTTGGTTTGCTCTGCAAAATCCTGGACATTCACAGGGACACCACAAGCCAGGAGAACGTAAACAAGGTGACGTCTGGGCAGAGCACTAAGTTCATGCTGAGCATCCAAGCTTACCCCAGTAAGTGTCCCACCAGCCAAGCATAGGAAGGCATTGCATCAAAAGTCACTTCTCACAAAGTGGAAAGCACAATGAACATAAACATGTATGGAAAGAAAATCCCTGTCAAAGATGGAGTAAAAGACGTCTCAATAAAATGGGGATTTTTTAAAAAATTTTGTTTTTATTCTCATATAACCCACATTCTTTTGGAGTTAATGAGACGTGATAACAAAATGCAGGTAGCCTTTCTAGCAGAACCTCTACCATCAACCCTGTGTAAGAAACGCTAGAATCTGACATCGGAAAATGAAACAATTATTTTACTGAAACACACACTGAAGCAGATTTCAAATACATCCCAAAACTGACAATCTGACATTATGCAAGAAGTATATGGTAGCTCCAAAAGACACCTGGAAAGAGAAATCCTCCTTTAAGCCACAAGAGCCAAACATTAAGTCAATTGCTAGCACTGACTGAAGACAGATCCAGTGACAGTGTTGTACCATGAGGACTAATCAAATATTTCTAGAGAACAGATGGATCTGTGGCACTTGTTTCTGTATATAGATGCAGAAACAAAACATTTCCCAGCAGCTGCAGAGCATTCAGAAATCTGCACCAGGTAGCTCAAATGAATTCACCTACGCTTTGGATACACACCTGGGAGAGAGGTTTTATTTATATACTTAATTGCATCTGTATAACTGCAGCCGTATTACATATTATCAACATAAACCTGTCTGAGCTCAACCAGAGGGCAAAGTCAAGAAGTTAGTGATGGCCTGTAGCATTCTATAGAAGTGATTAAAAAAAAAAAAAACCAAACCAAAACACAAACAATGCATGTGCTTATCACAAGTTGCTTGAGATAGACAACTCTCAGTCTCACCACACCTAATTTGTCTTTATCAGCTGTAATTTTTAATTTCACATAGCCATATCTTAAAAAATTCTACAGATGTCCTTAAAATAACTGCTAGCATAGAGTCACTAAAAAAAAACCCACAAACATACATCTGGCATAACTTTTTAATCAAAATAATTTCATATACAAAATACTTTTGGCTTCTTATTTTTACTGTAACAATATGCAGACTTAAAGAAGTGTGCTTGTTTTCTTGCAGGTAACCACAGTGTAGCACACATGGTAACCATACAGACGGATTTCTCCAAATACATTAAAAAAAATAAATCTAGATAACAAGAGCAAACAGTTTTGGATGTTTGTGAGGGATTTCCAGAAATCATGGGATAATACATGTGGACAAAGCCTGCCCAAATCCGTGCAGGGATTCCACACATAATCCACAGCACAGATCACTTGAGTACAAGCACTAAACGCACCACACCTTCAGGGTCCACTGGGCTTACCGTGTGTTCTCAAGTCATCTGTGTGGTTATGGCCAGGAAGCCTTGTATCAGACAGATAGTCTGACCTCGGGTGTTTCAAACTCACTGATCACGTCATTCCATGTCCACATATATACTTCTGGCTGGGAACTTCACTAATAAATTGCATCCTTTCTCTGGCAATTGAGCTTCATCTCATCAGTAAAGAGAAGCATCTCATATGCTTATTTATCTTTTACTTTTTTAAAATCATTATGGAAATTATATATTTCCTGGAGGAACCATCAGTATAACTAACACAAAATCAACACAAGACTCCTATTATAATTCCTTTAAAAATTAAAACATCAACTGCTTCGGTTACAAGCCTGTCCCCGATCCAAAGCTCCATCTTATTTTTTATTCTGTAAGAATTCATTTGATAGCCTTTAATCTCTGACAAGGAATTTCTCAAATGCTTTAGATAAGTTTGTGGCAATAGACCAACTTTCCTCACCTGGCTCACTAACAGGATAGATAACAAAGTTACCATTTCTTAAAAACCTCCCACTTTCTTTAAACAAATTCAAACTGACTCCTTTTCATCTAAATTACGCTTTTCCTAGTGTATTCTCACACATGCTCCAAAAGTAATTTTAACTAATCTACAAACTACTGTTACATACATTGACTTACAGTTTCCAGGGTGGAGAACAATAAATGTAAAGTCAATAAAAGATTAAACAGTAAATATCAAAAGTCTCACTTGAGTTTATAAGTGAGATTATTAGAAAAGTACTTTCACTTTGAAATATGTTTATATGCATAATGACAAGGCACCTCGCATTCCTCAAATAAAATTTAACAACCTGGTGTTTTCACAACACAGGCAGAAGAAAGCATTCCATGCAGAGAAGGACTTACTTTGGGGAAGAAAGTTTAACATTTTGTTACCAGTGTACAGCAGGTAAAGATTCCATAAGAATGTAACTTCAAAAGATAAACAGCACATCTGTACTAACTTTTCCAGAACATATGAAGTCCGTGGCTACAGCCAAAAATGTAGTGAATATATGAAATGCCTACAACCATGTGTTTGATTGAAGGTATACAAGTTTGGGTCAGCATAGTAGAAACCTGTCACAGTTCCTCTGTTTATCCCAAGTCTAAAAATCCTTCTTTCTAGTATACTATTGACCCTGGGTCCCTATCCGACTCCAAAGTAAATGATTTCATTACCACCAGGCTCTTGTTTATTTAAGAGAGTTTGTAGATTGGGAGATGGAGGGGAAGAAGGGGAGAAGGAAAAAAAATAAAAATACCTGATCTGTATAAACAAACCCATACGTTTTCCATGGCTGCTTGAAAACTCTTGCAGAAAAGGTTAAGTATATTTTCATGTCAACAGTTAGAAAAGCTCCTTTCTCCACTCAGACCACAAGTTTGGAGATTCTGGCCTGAGAAAACAAAACTAAGGTTATTTTGGTTTTCCTATTTTATTTATTTAAGAATAAGTTAGATTTCTCTTACCAAGGACATAAGTGGATGCCCACCTGTTCCTGAACACATTCAGTTTGATTCTCAGAAATGTTTTTAAAGGCTTGATTTGTGACAATTCTCCTAATTTAACACTGAATACTTTACATAAAGATGAATCTGGGCACAGTATTCCAGCTGCAGTATGCCATTTGAACCACCTTTTTATTACTTTTCTTTTTGCCCTTCCCGAAATGACCTACTTTCCATTTATTACTTCTATTTTTCCTACTGTGAAATTTCAAAATTATCCAAACCAGTGAACTATCTACAACGCTACTTTTATAAATCAGTCTGTACTACTCATGGCCTACACAGATCAAATTTTATTTCCTGTTTCAGATCAAATTTTGTTTCTTGTATTTGTTGTCTGTGTTTCCTATTCCTTGTAACTTCTCTGCCTTCAAATGCTGAAGGCCTAGCCAACATCTGATCTTAATGGCTGACCTAAGGGCTATTTTATAAAACCACATTCTCCAGTCAAATAACATTGCATCATGTATTTACTTGAGAACTCAAAAGTTTTCAAACCTTGGCAATGCCACTACAGTAGTCCAACACATCAGATGCGAGGTATAAGGATGACAAAGAATTTCAACTAATATAAAATACAAATAATAACTAGTTTCCCCTTCAAATTAAAATTATAGGAAATTCTATAAAACCTGCTTTAGCAGGGAAGCTGGACTAGATGATCTCTAGAGCTCCCTTCCAACTCTGACAATTCCGTGATTCCTTCCTTTATCTTTCACTAGTAAAAAGAAAGTCTTTCCAGACAATTAAAAATATGCCATGTCCTTACTTAGTGAGCTTTGCATTATACTCTTGCCCTGGAGAAGTGGTTCTATTGTGTGCAGCTAACTCAAAAGGGCAGTAATTCAAACTATTTATCTTCAGAAAACAAAGACTGTATTTTAGAATATCCTCCCACTGTTCTTGTGGGGGAGTTAGCCTAGAAGTCAAACACTGACACACATTTTGCAGTTGATCCTCATTTCTTGTCAACCACATCATCATTTAAATGCTAAAATTCCTTTTCAACTGAAAAAAAATAGCCCCACATGAACAGGTCTCAAGGTTTTTATGTCCCTGGTTCTAAGAAAGACAAACAAAATACACAAACTCAAAAGAACCACATTTTTTTTTGTCTTCAGAGCAGTCCTTAACAGATTTAAATGTGTTTGAATTTATGCCTGAAACCAGTACAGACCATTTAATCTAAACATTTGTTAAGAATGTTTCCATACAGTTATGTCAGGATGAAATTCCTAAAAGAAGACCTCTCATGGATGACAGAGAAAAAAACACACTCTCCTCATTCCATTTTGCACATCATATGCATTAGATTATTAATGAAATTGTACTTTCTACCAAAATTAAAAACCTAACTTTTGCACTTCAGATGCTGTTTAAAGTCCACTAGCATTTGCATAAATATCTGCAAATACATGTTTATATCTAAATATAAACTTCTAATTATACATAGCAATAACAGTTTTACATATATGCATGCACGTGTATTATTTATATATAAATCCACCATACAAAGACATGGAAATATGATGACTTTATACATAAACACACATGCACATATAAATACATCTATACACACACACACATCCTCTATATTAACAACATACTCAGGCCTAAATATGCTCTAGTCTGCACACTTTGAGAAGTTTAGTTCAATTTAACATAAATTCTGAGCAGTACTAAATTAAGTCGGTGTACCAATCTGGGCAGAATAAGGGTCATAAATATCTTGACTCAGGTATACCCACATTACCATGGGAAGAGGATCTCTATAAACAGATCATCTGACACTGATACTGAAGAGAATTTGGCACAATCCTAAAAATAAAGTTGTGTACAAGAGGACTGCTTAAATATTTAATAGCACACCACAGAGACAGAGTTGATTTTAGCAGTCTAACACAACAGCCAAAGAGAAAAACAAAATCAGGTTTTCTCATGCTTATATACTGCTTAAACAAACAATCCAGACCAGAGACTTCGGGACAAAACTGTTATCTGGTAGGCCACTACTTTACAGACCCAAAGAAACCTGAAAACAGTGTGAGATTTCAATAAATATTCTCTACATTATAGTCTCCTGCTTGATAAAATAATACATCTTCCTCATAAAATCAAGAGTAAGCAACACTTCAATCACTTCAATAGAAGAGAAAATCATGAATCTGTTAACACACACACACACAAAGTTACCTCACACCAGGGAATTTTTTTGAAGAGAGGGTCTCTGCCAGTATGCCAAGTTACTTTGTTACCAACCCATCAAGTTCAGTGAAAAGACAAGCCTTAGCGCAGTCATAAATACAGACATACTTGCAGGTTTAAGCTTAAAACAAAGATTCTTAAGACTAAACATACAAATTAATCTGTAGAGCAGTGGAGGTAGAGGCCACCACCTAAAAAGAAAGAGAAAACAAATCTAAAGTCTGTCACTCTTCCAATTTTCTCTTTCTTTGAGCCACTTCCTTCTCAACAGCTGTGGAAAAGCAGATATTTGGGATCTGAGAAACTACAACTAGAAGAGAGTTCCTCACTCAAGTGTGTTCTGCAGAGAAGCAGCTAAACGATGCTCTCTTATTTAATTAGGGAACTAGAACAAATTAAAGCTTTCAAAATTTTTATGTCTGTACCTATTCAAATAAGTCTGACTGAGCACAAGCCAACACATTTAGTTTTCTTTAGACAATGGTACATTGTTAGGAAATTAAGATTAGTCTTAAGTTTATAGCAAACCCACTAAATTAATAAACTACTCAAGCAATACATGTAATATTCTTAACAGCTTCGTTATTGCTGGCAGCATAACTTACAAATGGTGAAACGTTAAAAGTATTTGCGTCTGACATACATGTGACCAAGTAACAAGTTTTGGCCTAGCTTGGAAAGCAAATATGCCTAAACAAAAGGGTATGACTTTCTTCAGAATTAAGTTTAGTAAAGCAGGTAACCATCTCTTAACTCAGAAAAATACGAAGCTTAGAAATGAAGATGTCAATTTCATACTTCTTTTGCAAACACTTCGTCAGTTGCTCTTGAAAAAACCGGAAATGCCACTATTTAGTTAAGTTCAGATTGATGGGATCTACAAACAGACACAAGGCAAAGCTATAAACTATCAACTTGCATAAATAAATAAATCTCTGCCTGAATTTTTTTTTTGTCAGTAAAAACAAAGGGGGGGAAAAGCCCAACTTTTTCCATTACAACCATCCAGAATATTTAGCTTTGGTTTGTCTGGAGGTTTTTTTTGTAATCACTATGATACTTTTCCGCGGGTCTTCCACACAGCAAACACTGACACGGTAAAACTTTATTTTCGCATACCACCTCCATTGCCAAAACACAGATAAAGGTCCGGAGGCAAGCGAGGCGATTTCAGCAGGCTCCTGGCGAACTGCGCCCGGCGATGCTACCGCGTCCCGGGAGCGGCGGCGAGTGCCACCCCCGCAGGCGGCGCCACCACCGTGGTCGCCGGGGCCAGCGCGGCAGCCGCTTCCCCGCCCTCCCGCCCAGCGACCCACCGCCCCCCGCAGCCCAGAGGCTGCCAGACGGGGCTGCCTGAGACCCCCCTACCCCCTCCGGTCCCGGGGCTACCTGCCCGCTTCCGGGGCTGGCACCCAGCGCCGTCCCGCACCGCGGACCCCTCCTCGCCCCCCGCCCCGCTCCGCCCCCGCCGCGCTGAGCCCCGGCCGGGCTGCCCGGCACCGGGAAGGCGTGCGAAGCGCCGGGCGCCGCTTTGAATCCTGGGGCTCTCGAGGTTGGTTTTTTCCTTGTTGCTGTTTGCCTTTTTTTTTTTTTTTTTTTTTGTGGGAGGAACAGACATATGGGAACCCAGGACTGACACTGACAAAACCACACGGAGGTTAGAAGCAAATTGGAAAGTTAGGGCAAGGATGTTTTGTTTCCAGTATTTCTACATTTCAGTTACAAAGCAGATTTGTGATGTTCTTGAAGAGCTTCCTGGGTTCCAGATACCAGTAGAATGGAAAACAGGAATTCTAGGGACTATATTCTACCATTGACATTGTTGCCTAATTCAGTATTTGTGACTTTGCTGTGTATGTGCTTAAGCTTTCAAGAGAGGAGTCACATTTTTCTCTAAGAATATCTAGAGGAAAATAGTAGTATGTCCTGTGAATAAACGTGGATTTTAAGTTAACTTGGTTTCGGTTGCGATTGGAATTCTTTGCATTTGTTTTTTGAAAATATTCGTGTTAAAAAAAGACTATATTGGGATGACTTTTCAGAAGAAATTGTCTTTTTGAGCATATTTATAGAAAATAAATTATTAAACATTGGCTTTGGATCAGGTCTTTACTGGTAGCTGTTCATTATCTGTTCAGAAACAGTTTTTGAGTGTTGCATCCCTTCTGAGGCTAGGAATACTCTTACTTTTAAATACTGAATAATCCCAAACTTCTAAATGCATGTTTTACAGAAGTGAGACTTTAAATACAGAACATATCTAAGAAAATTATGCGTGACTCACAAAGAATAATATGGGAGAACTTGTTAAATTAATTATTTTTTCATCTTTCAGAGTTGCTACATGACTTCAACTCAAAAGCAGCCCAGTGTTTTGTCAAGCCGTATGACATCCCTCTTCAAGCACTTTGTAGAATTTCATCTTTATTCTTAAAAAAGTTAGCAATGGGTATGGCTCCACATTTTAATTTAAAATTAATGGAGGAAATGCATTTTAGAGGTCGGCGAGAGAGACGCGCAGGGTGAGGGGGGGAGCCCGGCCCAGCACCGCCGAGGTGGTGCCGCCGCTCCGGCTGTTGGCGCTGTGCGGGGGCGGGACGGGCCGCGCCCTCCGCCGGGACGGGCCCGCCGCCCAGCTGGGCCGGGCCGCGCTTGGCCGCGCCGCTCCGCCACCAAACGGCGGCCGCGTCCCGACAGGCGGCAGGGGCCGACCGGGGCCGCCCAGCTCAGTCAGCGCCCGCTGGTCCCCCCCGCCCCGCGGCGGGGCTTCGCCTCAGCCGCCTCCGGTCTCCTCACCCGTCCCAGTCAGCGGGCTCTCTGTGGAGAGCCTCCCCTTCCCCGGCCACCCCTCAGAGTAGCTCAGAGCCGCCTCCATCCTGCCTCGCCCCGTTCTCTGCGCCCTCCCGGGCCGTAGGTGGAGGCAGAGCCTGAGGAGAGCCGGGGTTTTCCCCTCGCTGGCGGGCAGGACGGTGGCCTCTCCCGGGCAGGGCGGCAAGAAGTGCGGGAGCTGCGGCCTGGCCTCGGCCGGCACCCTGCCGCCTCCTCCGGCAGCCCGCCAAGGTTTTGGGGTAAGGAACAAGAGGTGTCTCGCACCCGTCTCTTCCCTAAGACAGCTTCCAGTGTCAGGTACGGCCCGTGCTGAGGAGGAGCTCGCCGCCACCGAACACCAGGATGCGTGTCTGTGCCTGGGATGGGTGCGAGCCTCGTCCCTTGGCACAGGCAGCACCGATGGCGGGCAGTCTGAACAGTCCATCCCTAATATCCACTTGAAAATCTGTGAAGGCAACAGAGACGTGAACAGAGACACTCACAAGCTATTCATACAGCAGCTGTCATGGCGGTACTAAGCGTATGTTTGTAAGTGCAGGGGTTGATCAAATTTGCAACCTCTTTATTTACAAACTTCTTTTTTGACCAAACATACAGCTGCAGAGTTGTTTCACTTTGATCAGCTGTCTTATTAGGACCCATTTTACTATTGTCAGTTTCTTTCCCACCTGGGAATTGCACACACGCAAGCACCTTACTGTGTATATAGTTTTTGAAGCCTTTATTCTTTGTTGAATTTTCTTTGGAAATTGCTGCATTTTAATCTCCACCTTCTGCAGACTACCAAATCTGCTGAAAGTGTCAGCACTCTAGAATGAGATGATTTCTAGTTGCACTTGGTAGACTTCTTCTTATCACATGAGATGTATTAATCCTCCTCAACCATCTTCTTTGGCTTTGCTGTTGCAAATCAAACTGAATTTTGCTGTTGTCTGCAGTATTTCCTTAGGTAATACAGTCTGGTAGCGTACCCTGGCTGTGCTAGTTAACGTTGTGATGGGGTCTTTCCTAACATATACTAGACATTTTGGTGCTTGGATATTTTGGAGCTCCCAGGTCAAAGCCTGCTGAGGTGTTACAACTGCTGCCAGCTTCCTGTGATGCCACAGCCCAGCCAACTTCTCTAGACAGGAGTCAGCACGGGAGAGCTGTGAGGTCCATGTCTGAATCTGTAGCAGGAGGGGAATGTGAGGTCCAGGTGCCATCCCTGAATGCCTGTCATAAGTTCAAATGCAAATGCTGGGGCAGACCCGGTGGTGGGTTTTTCCTGAGCCCAGTCGTTCCTACTTCTCCCCCATTGAAAGAAGTGTACTAGAAGATCCTGCAGCCTTGCGTTGTTGTTCAGGTGATCCTTGAATGCAGTAAATTGTTATAAATGTCATCAGCTACTCTGAGTGCTTCTTCCTTACAGCTTACTGTGGCAAAAGCAGAAGTGGGGCTCTGATGGCAATAGGGGTGATGAATTGTCCCCCTCTCTCTTGCTCTTGCCATATTTAATTATTTGGTCACATGGGTGAGCAGTTCACACCATGAGTTACACGATGACATTTGCTTTCAAGGGAAAGAGTGGAAAAATGACAGCTGTATATGGCCTTAGTTACTATACACTGTGTTACAGCTCTTTTGCAACTTTTAAAATAACCAAAGAGGAGAGGTAGCAGTAGCAATGCTGAGAATTATATATACTTGTTTTTTTCACCTATGTGAAGTCTAGTGATAGAGCTCATAGGTTGTGACTCATCCACAGATCCACATCCTCTGTGCAGACACAAGCACAAGCTTTTCTTCAAACAGAAAGATTGCCATGTTTTTAACAGGCTGTGGGTTCCTGAGTTGTTTGGTTAGTGTATTGGCCATGTTGAATACACCTTTGTAGTCAGAATAGATGAGGGCAGGACTTTTCCAATGCTGTGTAAGCCAGTCATATACAAATGCTATTTATAAAAGGATTCAGTGAAGTCACATGATGTGATCTTGATTACAACCTGGCCTGTTGTACTGACTGAAATGTCATCTATTTCATGATCCTTCCAGATGGGAGAATTATTGTGCTGATGCCAGGGAGGGGAAAAGACCGTCCACAGCAGCCTGTTCTCTTCCCTGTGACCTGATAAAGTGTGCATGTCTGCTTGAGCCAATCTGTACTTGCACAGTTAGAAAAAGGGCTGGAAGTTTGGGTTTCACTGCACCTGCACAGCTCAATTAAGCAGTATGTGAACTGCCACAGGAACTTGAAGGGGGAAAAATGAGTTTGCCACGCATGGCTGCACAGTTTATGCACCTAATTACGTACAGGAAGAGGGCAGTCAGCCCAGGATGTCACTGTAACATCACATTATGAAAACCTCTCCCAGCTGCCCCCAAGGTACAGTTGCTGTAATGTTACTTCTAATTACTCTGTATTACTGCAGCATGAAGGGTGATAAGTGCTCTCTGTATGTTCTCATGGATTGTGTACTTGACTCTCTGCTTGGATGCCTTTCTGAAATGGTTATCTTTCTTCTTTTCTTTCAGCTTACTACATTGTATAGACAGAATTCTGGGAATAAGAAACATCCCCTTCATGAAGTTTTACTGCTTTCTGCTTTTCTGTATCTGTGATGTAACTGGTCATTTTTGAACAGCCAGTTATCCATTGTCTTTTTGCTCTTTAACACAAGAGATTATATGGTGCATCTGTTTTAATTTTAAAAAATCAAACACCTGGTAAACAACAACATAGGATATCCCTAAATAATGGAGATATTCTATAAGGCAGTTTCTTTGACATAGATAGTGATATTCTATAAGGCAGTTTCTTTGACATAGATGGTGTTAGTTTTTAGGTCAAAGTTGTTAACCTAAAATTTAGTTCCAATACATTTACATAGAGAGTAGAACGCAGGTGATTATGATGAGATTATTATTACTGGTTTTGTGAGGTGGATAATGGAATATATCTAGTTCTAGGGTCAGTATTTTGAAAAAAAGATTGCTTGGCTGTATACTCAATAGTATAGTGTCTCTTTGCAAGGAGAGGGCTAAAGCAGGAAGAAGAAGCAGTCTCTGGAAGCTGGAAAGAGTGAGACAGGAAATAGAGCTCAAATTTTAACCATGAAAATGATTAGTCATTAAAATGAATAAGCAATGAAATTGACAGAACCTTTTTTAATGTTTTCAAATTTAGACTGAGAGTTTACACACAAGCTTTTGGGGCTCAGTATGGTGGTACCTTCTTTGTTTCCCAAGGTCAGAGTGGAAGATAATTGCCTTTAGCTATTTGTTGTGTTCTTAATGGGATCCAAAAAAGACCAGCAGATTTTATTATCTGTGACAGTACACACGAATTCAAAGATGTAAAGATAGTTATCTTTCTTTCTCCCTTGAAAGAAATGTATCTTTTCTACCTCAGAAGGAAGGCATCATCTGTACAGGAAGAAAGTGAGCTGACATAAGCCCTTTGTTCCATAGGTCACTTCCCCTTGTTCACCTCTTCTGGACTCCATAGGCTGTTCCACGTAGAGCAGGAGCCTGTGGAAGAGGGATTTTTCCAAGCTGCTGATGTAGACAGCAACAGCTTTTTGTCCTTGAAAATTTACACCTTCAACCAAGAACAGCAGTTGAAATGTTAAAGTAGCCAAAGACAGATTTCTTGCTGAATCAGGCCAATACCCATTTTTGCATTCTACCACTGTTTCCCTTACCTCACACATTCCTGAACCACAGAGACACCTCTAGGTTTACTGCTTTGATCAAGCATCACAATGCCATTTTTTCAAACAGTCCAGTTTCTTGGCATATTGACTTGCATCCAGAGCACAGTCCATTATAAGCTCCAGATCTCTTCCTGATAAATAATTATTTTGTTCCTGTTTTTTTATATATCTGCAGTTGATTATTCCTGCACAAGTATCCTACATTGCACATACCTGTACAGAAACCCATCCTGTTTTTCCAGGCCGTTACACCAATTTGTCAAGATCATTTGAGTTCAAATCACAAGCACTTCCATGGCATTTGCAGTCTGTCTCCTTCTTGTATAATCCACAAGTTTAAAAGGCATAGTCATTGTTCAAATCATTAGTAAAGGATTGAATAAAATAGGACTCCCATGGAATCCCATCAAACCCATATTCTTTGTTATAACCCAACTACTTTTTGTCTGCTTTATATTTTCTTCCCTGAAGTTTTCCTTTTTTTTCCTTCCTTGAATTGCTCTGTTTGCTCAGAAGAATGGTTTGTGAGACTGAGAAAATCCTCATCAGTCAGAATACATCACACCTACTGCTTATGCTCGTAATAGGAGGAGATTTGATTAGTTTGGCCTGATACTGATTTCACTGTTGTCTTCCAGTATTTACATTTTTTGTAATGTTCTAGACTAATTTCACGTATCAGTAATGCCCTAAATACTTTTTTTTCCTACTCTGAATCTTCCAGTATCTCACTCATCTACTAATCTTCAAAGGCAAATCATTTATAATTTTGTGATTGCTTCAGTGAGATAATTAAATAAACCCCTTGGTTTATCAGACACTATTTGAGAAATTATCAAAATACTCTATAATTTCTTTTGCCCCCAACTAGGGGTTTTTTTGTTGTTGTTATTAACAATGTTACTGTGCAAGCCACCTGCTTGCAAAAAAGGCATTATGGATGACAGCGTTATCCAATATATCTTTTCTGTTGGCAGTGGATCAATATTTCCAGAAGTTACTTTTCATTATATTGCGATCTGCAAAATGCAGATAATGTATTGTCTATTGCAACTAACAAACTTGAGCAGAAACTTCAAGTGTTACAAAGAGTAGCTCTTGCATCTAGATGTGGTTTACATATTCTTTATATAGACCTAGATTTTAACACTGAACTTTCAGCCAAATCTCTTTATGTTAAGAATATGTGAACTTTTCCTGTTTCTGCAGTTGAATGCAGACTGTGGTATTTGCATTCTTACTAAGCAGCAAAATATGCTTTATTAAAGACAGGTCTGCAAAAGTGAAACCATTTTTTCTTTCTACTGTTTTCAGATGCTGAATTGGTGTTTAAAGTGGGCTGCATGCTCCTGTAACTTCTCTCCTGAAGCAGACGCTGTTGGGGAAGAAGTTCTTCGGTTCAAAAGCAGAGCACTAAAAAAAAAACCAGATTGGTAAATACATTGCACTTAAATTTGGAAAGAAATGTAGAGACTGTGATGAAAAGTAAAAGCACATTAGAGTTGGAAATGCAAATGTCACTAGATCTGGAATCGGTATTGTGTTAGGGGCTGAACTGGTAAGTTAAATGGAGCTCACATCTGAAATACTGGCAAAACAGTTTTACAGATAAGCTCCTGGGTATTTATTTGGGGAGAGGAAGCAGATGTTAGCTGTAGAACTGGTTAGGGATTTTCTGATGAAAAACCTTATTTCCATGAGAAAATTATAACATTTTAAGATCTAAATGGTTGATGTGAATACTGTCAATAAATCTCTCAAATTGTTTTGTTTGTTGTTTTGGGTTTGTTGTTTTGTTGGGGTTTTTTTTTGATGTTTCCAATTGTTGAAATTGCTTCAGCATTTCTAAAAGGAAAGTCTTTGAGTATTATCTTCCATGACTTTCTGCTAAATGTTTTAGATAATTAGGACAAAACATTTTAAAACATTAAGCTTAAAAATTCAAAACCCAAGTTTAAAAATCTGAGATTATAAGTAGATCACCAATTTTTTTTTTTCTTAATTTTTTAATATCTTGGGAATTTAACTTAAAATCTGATTTAAACTGGCAAAACTTTTTCCTGCCTGTGTAAGCCTATATCTGGGAAAACTGACCATGAACATACAAGGTAGTTTAAAATAACATTTTAATAGATATTAAAATAGAATCTGAAAGATTGCAGGATAAAGCTTTCTTATGTCAAACATCTGCATACTGTTTCTTTTCTTCAAGCAAAAAGTGTGCTGGTTTGGGACAGAAGAGTTTTTTTGATTATTTTATTTTCTTCATGCTTCAAACCGACCTCACTATGCTTGAAAAATTCTGGGAGAGGACAGGCTCCATTTATCCCAAAGTATGCTTTGAGGATGTTTGTTATGGCTTGAGATAGAATAACTGATGCATTCAGATAAGCATGAGTATCTTGGCATTGTTTGTGCATATTTGTACAAATTGTCCTCACTAGCTCTCTGGTTCTTAGGAGCACGATACATCTGGAACAAGGCAGTGATTGCTGCTTAAAACTGCTGTCTGAGGGACGTGCTTCCCATCCTGAGGATACCGGAAATGAGGTAGTCATTGTACCTTAGAAGAAAACACAGCACAGGTTTTATTCAGAAATCTCTTAATGGTGCTTCTTAGATGATTTCTGACTAGTGTATTCTGTGTGAAGGAAACTCTTTTAATCACTTACATAGCAGCATTTCACTAAACAGTCTCCTCAATGTCACTGTCATACGATTCTACAGAATTCTGGGCTGCAAATTCTGAAATTTCTGGGTCCGAGAGTCAGACTTTGTAATAGTACATAAGAGCTGATTCCTCTTCAGAAATGATTACATGATTTTCACCATTTAGCTGGGGATAATTTTCAACAAGCAGCTAGTGTGTTTGCTACGTTTTGGTAATTTTCTTGAAAGTAGATTGATAATTCAGTTAGTAAAATAGGTATGCTATTGAAAATCAGTTATACTGATTTTCAGTTAAATATGTTTTTTATTATAGCAAAGTTCTTGAAGTACTGTTAACTTATTAATACATACAATCATAACTGTTTTACAGACTTTGTTCTTTTACACATCATGAACCTTTTACATTGCTATTTCATACTAATATTTTTGTGGCTGCTGTCCAGGCCTCCATGTCATTTCCCCTGAAATTCTTTGGCAGTTGAAAAAAATACTCCAGGTCCTGGGAATGAGAGTACTGCTCCTGCAGAATCGGATATATAGGTGTAGTCCCCCTACAACTAATTTTACCATACTTTTATATGGCTTGATATATTTATCCACAAAATTTGGAGTACAATGTAATTTAAATAAATTAAATTATGGTTAACCTAAATTATTTAATGATTGTTGCACGAATACTAAGACCACATACAGACCCAGGTAATACTTAGGTGGGATTATTGTGACAATAGATATAAGGTAGACAATAAACACGGCTCCTCTATTCTTTTCCTTATTTGTAATGATTTAATGAATTAAGAGAGAATGCCCATAGGAACAGGGAATCAATAGTTTTCTTACCTAAATTGTCATTGATCTTCTAATGTTTATTGAAGTTGATTGCTTTGGTTTCACTGCATGAAACTGAGAAGCCAGAGCTAAGAATGACATTATGGGGGAATGTAGCATTTTACGCAGGAGGGGAGAGGATGACGGAATGGAGCAGTACAGGGGATTCCAAGGAACATGCAGGAGGCAGGAAGGTAAAAATGGAAAGAGGGAAGATTCACAGGAGAGGAATTTATTGCAAGGAGTACCACAATTGTGCATCACAGTGTCTTACTTGAAGATGCTTGGATTTGAAAATTTAACCTTAACGATTCAGCAGGTTGGGTTCTAAGATAATTAGAACTATGTTTTCCTTTCATTTTCAGTCACTGTCTTGCAATCTTAACTTCATTTTATAATACCCTTTAAGTTTGAAAGTCAAATTAAGAAACATTTCATTTCATTTTCATTTGGAACAAATACACTGGTAAACAACACTAAAAGTTGTTCCATGTAAATAACTTAATGAAAGTTCACTCTCACACCAATTGCATCATATATTTATTTAGTATAACCTCATAGAACTAAATACACACAGGAAACAAGACCTCTGTTCCTGTGCCTTGCTCTAAGATAGAAAAAATAACTACACACAAAAAAAACTTCTTTGCCGAACACTTCCTTAAGTAATAAAAGAAAATGCCCTGTCATTTAAACCAAAATTTAGGATTAATCACAGGTGGGAAAAAAATGTATCTTTTCCTTGTCATGGTAGACAAACGTCTCAACATGAAGCCCTACAGAACGCTGCAGCATTGTCATCCTGGGCTACATAAACAAGGAAATCATAAGACAGAATAGGAAGACAATTCAAACAGATTAACTGTGTTTGATTATGCTTAAATTTAATGGATCTTGACACAATGAAGCATGTGAAGAGAGTCTTAAAAATAACTTGATTAGAGTAATGTCTTTCAGGGATATCAGAGAATATAACAATGTGAAATTAGATAGAAATATGGATGGACAAACAGGAGAATGTAAAAATAAACATAAGGAATATGATAAATATTACCAAGAGTAAAGGATTTTTTAGGAAAAAAGATGACATTTAAAAAAAACCTGAAAGTTGAAATCAAACTTATAGAAATAAGGCACATTTTTTCATCTTTCCCATTAGAGTCTCTCAAACAAAATGGAGAAATTCATGTGAATATCTTACAAACACAAGTGGATCATTTTCTAAAAGTTGTACAGTTTGTATTACAGAGAGTTTTCCATGCAATTTTTAACTGAGACAGAGTAAAGAACTTAATCTGAATTTATGATTCTGTGGGGTGCTTTTTAGTTGTCACTTAAAGCAAGAACAAACTATGTTTCAACAGTGACCACCCAGGCTGTGCACTGGATTCACTCCCCTATATAGGGGAGTGAATCCTTTCCTTCATTTTTCCCTCAATATCTCTACCATTTTTGAATGGGTGATAGGACTGTCTGCAGCTCTGCACCACAGCAACAGAAAAGCAGAGTAAGACTGGCCATTACTATGATATAAAATATGTTCTGAGCTACAGAGATGCCATTGCCTGCACCAACCCCTATGTGCCTATTTGGTTTTGAGATAGGTACTTGGCCTTAAATATAAACTTACATGGAATCCGTTCCTTCTGCCCAGAATGAATGAAGTCAAAAGTACCATTTTGAGTACGGTGTTTATCCTCACGGGGAAGTTTGCTCTATGTCATTCTCTGTATAACAGTTACTGGAGTGACTCCAACCTTAACCTGGAGGCTCAGCAGATAAGGCAAAGAGGCCTTCGTTGGCGATGTTCTGTAGGGTACCAGGACATGTATGTACAGAAAGAACAACAACAAAGCTTTAACTCCTGATACAGGCTGCTCTACTCCTTCACGTAGTAGGTATCCACCTGAGTCATGCAGTTTCCTTTCTATAGGTTGTAGGAGCTGGAACTTGGTTTGTGCATGTCTGGATAATCAGCAAATCTGTCTTCAGGGTACCACCAGTGTCACTATACCTTGATAGTTTCAGCACAGCTGTGTAGTAATACATTAGAGGTGAAGAAAAGGTTGCTAAATATTTCACCTTAGGATCTCAAATTTCTTTCTGTTCATTTTTTAACCTGATTCTGAATAACTTTTGTTTAAAAAAATTCTTAGTCACTTAAAATGGAAAAAAAAAACCCCAAAACAGGTGAAAACTCATAATGCACCTGAATCAACAAGTACATGTCTGTAAATATATATCCCTAATGCCAAAAACATAATGATGGAATGCTGCGCTTGCAGATAAATGATGCTGTGGTGCATAGGGGTCAATTGCACTGACACAAGAAAGTATTATTTGTTAAAGGTATTTGTTTCAATGAGCAAACTATAGCCCACTTTGCAGCAAAGAGCACAAAGAAGGATTTAGCTTTTTCCTGTATTACTGATCATGACTAACAAGAGTCTTCAATAACCTTTGTGATGTTAGGGTTAGTTTTTATGTGTTATGAAAGCAACACACAATACAGCTTCAGGAAGCTGCTCCAAAACTTCTAAAGAAAAACCACTTCCTATTTTGGTTAAATTCAGCAACTGTTGAATTATTTGAATTGTACAGCTGGAGAAGGATTTTTGCTTTCAGAAGGACTGTAAGTGGGACAATCTGAATATAGGGATTTGAGCTTTTCTGTGATGTGGGCAGACAACATATCTTTGTGATTTAATGAGATTATTATTATTATTATTATTATTATTATTATTATTATTTAATCTTGTGATTTAATCAGGCAATACATTTTTTTAAATACTGTTTGTCCATTTGCCCCCACATTATTTTCATATTGTAGTGTTGGATCAGGGTAAAGATTCACTTTTAGCATTTCTAAAAGTAAGAAAAAAATATCCTTTTTCTTCATGTTTTTCAGACCTACTTTGAAGACAAATCTTTGCTAAGGACGTAAATCAGTGGACTTCCGCTGGCTACCTTGCAGGTATTACAGTAGGAATGTATTGGATATTTTTTTTAAGTGTTCATCCCATGCTATCTGAGTACCTCACTGTTTTGAAGTAAATTTTTACAGCAGCTTTGCAAAGCAGAGCAGAACTATTATTCCCATGTTGAGAGTCATGGAATGGAGCACATTGGTAATTCATGATACTTTGTGAAAACAAAGACATGCAGTCTTGCTTTAAACTAGTATAGACATAAACTTTATACTTTGCAGTTAGCCAGCTACAAGCACAAATTATTTTATTTAAAGCTTAATTTCATACCAGTGCAGTCTGCTTTACAGCTGGGACAATGTCTCATAAATTATGGGCCACATTGTTTTGTGATAGCACAGGGAATTGAATTCAGGTGTCACCACTACCAAATTAGCTCAATGGGCACTTGCCCCACACCTGCCGAAAAAGATGGAATATGGTCTCCTCTGAGGGGGAGACTGCACGCATGTGTGTTGGTGCAAACCTTCAACTGCTGCTTCACTTCAGGCTTGACCACACGGCATTGCGGAAAGCTCTTTATAAATGTCTAGGTAAATGTCTTACAATTCTGGGGTTTTTTGCATAAATTAATGAAATAATAGTTTTAGGTAACTATATCATTTTTCTTTAAGACACTGAGATGTGAAAGTCCTCATAGATGTAGCAAGGAGCAGGCATTCATCTAAAGCTTGATTCATTAAAATCCTAGGTGGTCCTGTTTGGCTGGTCCATATTAATTGCAGCAGTGACAGTTGGGGTCAGGGGATCATAGAACAGCCGGTCTGTATTACTTTGACCTAATCTCAGGTGATGTGGTCTAGGAAATAGTTAATTATATTTATCAGCACTCCAGTGACTCACATCTTTAATATTAGGGTGATTGATCTTTATGCTTTGTAGACCCTTGCAGCTGTTCCTCATCATAAGCTTCCTTCTCTGTATTCACCAGAACAGTCAAATACATTCAGTAAAGTTTTATAGATTATGTGAGTCTTCAACGAGCAACACAGTATCTCAAAGGAAGCAAATACAGATTGTACTGGTACAAAGCTGTACTGGAAACTCTTTAGGGACTGTAGAGGGAAAAGAGAGGAGCAAATGATCAGAAAATATTTTTTTCTCCTTTCAATCAATCCTCCCTCCCCCAGGGGTTTCAGTTAAAGTTTCAAATAGGTTACTTTTTTAGACATTTTGCAATGGACAAAGAAGACAAACCATGAACTGAAAATACCAGCTATTAATA
This sequence comes from Calidris pugnax, assembly GCF_001431845.1. Taxonomy (NCBI): domain Eukaryota; kingdom Metazoa; phylum Chordata; class Aves; order Charadriiformes; family Scolopacidae; genus Calidris; species Calidris pugnax. The sequence continues at coordinate 10,109,265 of NW_015090839.1, read as the reverse complement.
TACTTAAAGATTTGAAGTACATTTAAGATACAGCATTTCATTAAACCGAGTCAGTAGTTGGTAGATTACATATGTGCTTTCCAATGAAAAATCATCTGTATTTTGAAAAGCCAAAACAATTCAGTGGAGAATGCCAAATATTATATTCATTACAAATATTTATGTTAATTCAAGAGGATGTGAACAGTGTGCAGAAGTCAGGAAATTGAATTTTATGTTTTTCACATCAATTGTCACTTAACTGCATCGTAGCCACAGCAGCATATACTCCCAGCATTGTTCTAATAAAATTTTACATCTCTGCAAAGGGGTTCAAAGCCAGCGGCTGTGAGAACCTGCATTTTGAATTTCCTGAGTCTGGCATATTTAAATTTTCATCTATAACACTAGATTAAATTAATTCTTTATGTTGAATATAGGGCAAGAAGCTGGATTAAGCTCTGAATTCTCTAGTTAACACTCACAAAGTGCTTCTTGAAATAAGATCACTTGGATCATTTATCCTGTATACTGTTCATGAAGATAGATGTTCAACATTTCCGCCAGAACTCTTCGTCAAAAGTTTATTCTGCCTGGGATAAAGTCCAGCTGTTGTAACTGAAGAGTTTCATGGCAAAGGTCTGAGCCTGCTTCCCTTATTCCTTTCAGGAATACAATAACACTATTTGGAGGGGTAGGAATCCCATGATGTTCATGAACATTATCACACAGAGTGCTCTTTGGAGACAGGGTTTTATGAATGTTTAGAAAATGTATCTTCAATTTATTAGCTGGGTCTAAAGAATTAGTTTTTCTTTTTGCATTCAGTGACTGTTTTTAATTCTCTCTTCATTTTATTAAAACTTTGAAAGCTCTACATAAATATTTGACAGGGATTTCAAAAATATTTCTTCAATGTATTTTAGACTTTAAATAAACAAGTTTTCATTCATATGCATGCATATTCTGTTCTTTTTCTACAGTACTATGTATTTGTATTTTTATTGACAAAAATGTTCACAGAAAATCAGTAAACTTCAACAATCACAGTCAAATATGCATGTAATATAAATTACAATAAATTCATCCATTTAAGGGTTATCTTGGGTATTACAATTAATCTGCAAGTTTGGATAGCAAATTTTAATGTCTGTTCTTGATAAAAAGAAGTTTAAAAAGTGGTTTGAAAAGAATCCTTAGATGATCTTGGCTGAAGAATGGATTGGATTGGATTTAACTGTAATCTGTTTAAAGACATTTCCATTGATAGAAAGCTTTCTGCAAAAGAAAAAAAAAAGAATTTGATAATTCTTTGAGACCTTGTACATACTCTATATTTGAAAACAGCAGCTTTTATACCAACATGATTCTTCTCTAATAAGTCTTATTATTTGTCCTCCTTTAAATTCACTGCTAATTTGGCAGTGAATTAAGCCTCAGAGATACAGAATAAAAGGAAGATTCACCACGTTTCCCGATCAAAGTCTGATACATGGCTTGCTTTGCATCAAAAATCTTCATAATACTTGTGTAGTTGTGCCTTGGGGAAAATGGTGGTTAGGAAAAGGAAGACATGGCAATGAAGGCAAATCAGTCATCTCTTTTGCAACACTCAGCTCTTTATTACATGCAATTCTTAATTAACAGACCAAGGACTTTTTTATGCTTTCTGACTACAACCTGACCAAAAGAGAAGATATGAATTGTGATCTGGCCCAGTCCTGAAACATAATAAAAAATTCAGCATTGAATCATATGGACTGACAAATCATTGTATTAGAAATATTCAACTGTCACACCCCAGTCTCTGACACCTGAGACTCTATATTAGACACAGGAGAACTTGTTAGCATGCTTCACTCCAAGAATTACCTTAATGTAAGACAAGGCATGGCAGCTGCCTATAACTATCCTGGAAAAATTGGGAATTAAATTAGCCATGCTGAGGTGAAGACAAATTAAATAGGTTAGTTTATGTGCAAAACCTGCAGATTCCGGATTTATGTCAGAGTACTATAACCTTCAGTCAACTTATTGGACTGTAATGTAAGAAGATAAATAGTTTTGTTTATTTTACAAGCAATTAATTCAAAATTTGAACTATTGTTTTCTCTTTCTTCTGCACCAGGCTTTCTTACCAGGATCGCCTCCCCAGTCAGAGTAGTTTCACTCAGTACTGAAGGGCCAGTGTCTGTTCCACAACAGGAGTGGATCCACGGTGATGTGATGATTAAGGCAAGTAAGCTTTCTGTTCTCAAAAGAATAAATGCATGGCCAGGATCATCTTTGGTGATTGTAACATCATCACTCCAAATGTACACTTCTTTATTCATTCTGTTTTCTTCCTTTCCTATGAAAAAACCATAGAAACCTTTCAACAGGACCGAGAATATTCTCATTTTACATTCACATTTAAAATCCCAGTCTTTGGAATATCAAGAAAATAATTATTTTTCTTTTCTCCATTTTAAAATTGTCTCTGTTCTGAAAAAGATTAACACTGACTTCAAGAACAATTGGATTATAAGATCCTAGACACCCGTGCACATTAAGCTAGTTTGTCTTTAATTTTTTGCAGCAGTGTTCCTTCTCTGTTCCAGTGCAATTGAAAAGTCACCCAAAATCTGCCTCTGGTCCACACAAACCCTGAACTACTTTATATCCTGCCCCTTGAACTGTTTGAACTCACAAAACTAGAGATCCTCTTGCAGTTAGTTCAGATGAATCCCATGTTTCTTAAAGCACTTAGCAGAGGCTTCTACAAATTTTTTAAGTTCCTTAGATAGTCAGTGGTGAGAGATACACACCTCTGCGTGTTTTATGAACTGACTCACCCTCTGCAGCTGCTTGTCTCTCTCCATTGTCTACACAGCGACGCTGAAGTAAACGTTCTCCAGTCCTATATTCTGCTATCACTGTTTGGGGAATTTGTGCCAGCATTCATGCTTTTAGAAGTTTTGATAGTGTTTTCAAAATGGTCTTGTTAGTCCGGTGACACACTCAATTCAGAGAGAGCTAGCTGCTGTATTTCAAATAATGATTCTGAAAATTCCAGTAAACATCTGCTTCAAACTTTTTTTCCTCATAGTTCAGTGACTTAATTTCCTAAGACTAATGGTTCCCACTTCCATGCATGTGTTCGTGATTACATTTTTGGCCTAAGCCTCTAGAGAACAGGAAACTTGCTTTTGACATCTACAAGTAAACAAGAAGCCCTGGGCTGCTTTAGAGCTCTGGCTGGGCAGAGCCTCCAGAGGTGGTGATACTCTCTGCTGAGTTTGTCACTGAGCAAGGAAGAAAACTGATTAGGCCAGGCCTTGTTTCCACTACACGTGTATGGCAGCTTGGAGCATTTCAGTTAAAGCAGATCTTGTTTGGAGGGAAAAAAAAAAATTCTCTGCTGACAGAACATGTGACAAAAGAATGAGCTGAAGGTGCCAGGGGAAAGAAGGTAGTACAACTGTTTGTGCAGCTTTTCAGTGAAATGGTTCAAAATACTGACAACCATCCTTTGTGGTGGATATTGGGTTTGCCTTTTGGATCTGCTTTTTGGGGTTTTGTTGTTGTTTGGTTTTGGGTTGGGTTTTTTCCAGTTTTCAGGAACTTTGTATTACTATAACAATATTTAAATTTCATTTTATAATATTTACTGATAATTCCACATAGCAGGATATCTACATTGAATTTAAAGCACACAGGGTATTCTACAAATTAATATGAATTTGGATATCCCTGTTCCTCACTTTTGTGTTTGTCTTGTATTACTATGTGTCTTTTTGGGTGCTTGCTGCTTATATACCAGTGGCATATTGAAGATTTGCGTTCTTGGAAAATCCTCCTGCAATTTTCTGTGTTGTGGTCCTGCTGGGTGGTAATGTGAGAAAGAATAAAAACACGCAATGGAAATTAATTCCTCAGGAATACTCGGCAGTTGATTGTGGCAAACAAAGGAAGAGCATTCGGATGCACTTGCTGCTACCATGCTGCAAGAGAAGTGTAAAAAAAGTTATTGTTGTATCGTGTTATCCCTAAATACACATTTGAAGCTATAGTTCTAGATCTGTTTGACATATTTGGAGCATGTGACAGGATCTTCAAAAATTTTCCACTTTCTCAACTAGCCTTCAACACTTGTGAAATAAACTGACTACAGAGTGCCATGTTAAAACTCTATTCTCTCTTCCTTGTCTTTTTTTAACAGTAATATGTTCACAGGGAATAGATTCAAGACTCTGGACTGAATCAGGCTGACAAAGTCTTGCAATATTTTGAAGTAGTGAATGTTGTTTATTTTAGCCTGTTCCAGAAGGTCTTTTGTTCTTTTATTGTTTACCTTTTTTCTATATTGTCAGGGAAAGATTATTTTTCCCACATGAAAAGGAGAGACTAAAAATATGATAATGGCTGAGGTTAATAGTGACACTCAGTTCTAATGAAAAACCATGTCTTTTCATCAACATTAAGCATCTTCATTATCCAAAAAGGTAATTGTCCTTTTCACATTTGTATGGTGTCATTTTGTTATCTTGCATAGCATGTATGTATGTAACATGTATTTGCAGTAAGCCTTTCAAATGAAAATTTATTAGCTAGAATTTTTAATGATTTGTGCAAAATCAATTTTTTAATCTAAAGAAGTTCCATTTTTAAAAAGCCTTTTTTAGGGACCTTTTAGTTACTTTTAGTAATACATCTCTTGCAAAAGTGGCTACTGGCTGAAGACTTACACAGTTCAGGCTGATCTATAATTAGCGTCTATATTTTTTAATATAATTAGAGGAAACCTCTCGATGTGTTTTAAAAATGTGTCTGAAGGTGGCTGAATGAAGGGATTGTGTTGCATGTTATGTCTATGTGTGTGAGAAAGGCGCAGCAAAAAGTACCACAAATAATGAAATGCTACAGAATTCCAAAGAAATGCTGGGAGCCTGATCCTCAAAAGCTGGGAACAGCTTTTTGTTCTGATTGCTAACTGAAGCATGGCAACGTACACAAAGATAGTATCTCCTGTTTTATTCTTTCTGTGTACAAAAAAGAGATTTTTGTACTTTTTTGATAAATAAATAAGATTACATTAAAGACATAGTTGGCTTCACTAGAAATTCCTCTTCTACTAAAACCAAACCAACTCTCATGATCCAAACTATGACCTCAGTGCAATGACCAAAGCGGGAAATAGGCAGAGTGCAGATGAAACACTGGGAAAGTTATGAGAAGTGCTTTTTTCTGTAAGGCAATTGCTACCACATCTGCTTTGTATGAACACATATTAAATGTAGAGCTGGTATCATCAGCTGTTGTTAAAGTTTCCTACTTTTTATTAAGGTTACTTTTCTATTATCTGATGCAGACAACTTAATTCATTTTGCTGAAGTCTTTCATGTTTGGCACCTGCAGGAGAATTTATTTTGTTTTATTTTTTAATTCAGCCAAAACTAATTGCATGGTTTCCAAGAATGAAGCCAAAGGAAATAAATTAGCATGTAAAAACCTTTCTTGCTCTTTTCCTTGAAAAATGTTACAATTCACATATTTGTAAGCAGAAAAGGAGAGTTGGCAACTTTTCTATTCATATGGAAGTCTTCCCATTTCCTTAAAACACCAAAATTTGTGCAGGTAACAGGCCTTTAGGAAACTTCAGTTTGTACATGCTCGGTAGATGCTTCACTATGTTCAGGGTTGATCCCATCATTGGTTGCGTCTCTCACGCCTCTTATTACTGACAGGGTTGGACCTTTGCCATCTTCACAGTGGGACTGATCAGGCAAACTTTGAGTACGTGACAAAAGCCAGGCTACCTTGCACAAGCGTCTCCCTTTTGGGAGAGAGTCAATATTAGGCACTGGACTGAAGATCATAATAGATATTGATATGTTCATGATCATCTGTTATTGGTTTTTTAATGATATGACATAATACCTTGTTTTGTGATTTCCAGACAATAGAAAAGGAAAGCATCTCATTCAAAGCTGGTGTCTTAGAACTGGGGTGAAGGGGCTCATAGCACCTGAGTCTAGGAGAAATAAGGCAGAATGAGGGAGTCAGGTGTCTAAACTGTGAAACACTGAAGGTGGGCAATGAATTGCCATTAAACCAAAACCAAAACCAAAAGTGATTGTGTAGGAAGATTGAAGCAAGATACCAGAGTATTATCTTCAGGGAAAGTTGGAGGAGGGATAGGAACTAGAGAGGAAGATTTTACCTGACTTGGAATGTGGAGGATGAGGTGAAATAGTTTGGCAGATATGTGGACGTGAGAAGCCAGGGAGAAGGCTGGATGGAAAGAAAACAAAAAGCAAAGGCAATGAATACCAATATTGAATAGATTAGAGGACAGAATGTTAATTAAGAACAAATATAAACCGTCTGGAATTTAATGAGAGGTGACTGGGGGATGTGAGCTGCAAGATAGGAAATAAGCAGAATAATTAATATTCATATAGTGAGTTTGAGCAGAGGAACCAAGAAGAGTAAGCACACTCGTGGGATGACTCCACCCACTCTTTCAATGCTGTCTCAACAAACAGCAGATGTCTAGGGACACCAACCAGAAAGGAGGTGCTACTCTGTTTTTTGCAGAAGCTGGAATAAAACATGGAATAGAAAGAACACAAGATATGGTTTCATGATGAAGATGGGGAAACCTGCCTGGAAATTCTATTTATATGGTGATTTTAATGGCAGTTAGTGTGTGGTGTTAGTCTTTTCCTTTAAACCATCCATCTCAGAAATTGTCACTAGGTGTGCAATTGTTGGGTTTTTTTGCATTTGAGTTGCACTCATGACTGAAATGAAAATTTTTTAAAAATGGTTTTAACATTTTTAATGCTAAAACACTTAACATGCACCGCCACCGCCATAAAAGTCAGACAATTCAATGAACATTTGCAAATACTTTTGATCTTACTCTCAAGGAATCTCCGCTTTCCCCTTTCTAAAACAGAGTTGATATCAAAAAGTCAGCTCAACAAACGTTGGTCAGGCATTCATGACGCTATGAACCTGATGAGCACACAAAAAAGCGCTCACAGAAATGAATAAGGTAGGCCTCAGTAGTTTGGAGTTGTAGAGGTGTGCAGTGAACAAAGCATGGGGTCACATACTGAATAGTGGAAAGAAAATGATAGGTTTTGTCCTTAATTGTAACTGAATATTAGCTATCCTGTGTTCTGAGAGAGGGTGGACTCCTCTGCTGCAAGTCGGATTTTATTACTCAGCCTCTCTGTAAAAATAAATAAAAGTCATCATTTCTTATGTATGTTGATCTCAGTTTAGCTGAGAGCCTTACTGCTGAAATCTCTGGATTCGTAAATGCTTCACTGTCATTTCGTGGTTCTTAATTTTTCAGTGACACATAACAGAAAATGTAAAGTTCCTTTATGGAAAAAAAATATATTCATTGCCTTATAAAGAGGCAGATTTCTGAAAAAGAGACAAAAATACGAAGTATCTTTTTTCAAATTCTTATTTTAAGACTGCCAGTTGTGGCTTTTATTTTATTGTGAATATTATCCTGTGAGTGAGTCTCTGTGAGTGTTGTTCAGTGTGCTTTTTCTATTTTATTACTTTATAATTTACTTTAATGTTTGTGGTATATGTAGTATTTAATATGTTTGTACTAAACATTCCTATTCTTCTTGGTATATCTTCCATAAGAATATTAAATATAAAAATACATGGATATGGAAAGACTGCTGTATTAGAAGCAAAATTTCCAGATAATAACATCTTGTTCTTTCAAAAAATTAAGAAAAGAGTTTTGTGAGTTTTTAAAAGTTTGAAGTACTATACCTGCCATCTACTGGAAGTACAAGGATGATGCATTTAAGTTGTATTGTGTTAACTGTTCAGCCAATAACATTTATCATACTAGTTTATTATCTAACATTTTCTGGTTAAAAAAAAAAAAAAAGGAATGAACTTTAACCTGCATTATTTATTCTATTACTTTATTTTAAAATTGCAGTCTTAAAATTTAATTCAAGTTTTCAGCTCCTCAACTTTCACAGATTTTTAATTAACCCACAGTAAAATCTAAACAAAAGTTAAGAATCAAGTGTAAGAAATACATTTGCCATGGTCTTCTGCCCTGTTCTACATGATCTTTCCTTTTGATGGACCTGGGCAACTTGCAGTTGGGAGTAGAAGCGAACTGTAGATGGACAAATAAGTTTCCAGATACTTATTTCTTATGAAAAGAATAGCTACAATGTTTTAAAATGACACCTTCCGTGTCCAAGTGGTTTTGTTGTTGTTGGTAAAGTGTTTTTTCTTTTTAATGTGGGGCATGTTTTTAAGGGACTGGTAAACTGTGTTACATTCATTTTCATCTCTTCTTGACTCTTAGTTCTAGTCCCAAAAAGCACAGTAATTTCATTGCAGGATGGTCACTTGGACTGATTAAAAATCAGACAAAGTTATATAAAAGTGAAGAAGTCCATTAGTCTTATGTTGCCACTGGATTTGGGACAGCTTGACTTAAATATAATTTGATTTGGTTTAGTAATCTAAAAGTACTTGGCAATAGAAGAAAAAAAATTAATGATTAGTTATGCCTGTCATGAGATAGGAATTCCCAAGGTTGCATACAATCCAGTAGAATCCCCTTTGATATGAGAAACGGGATTTTGTCTGTATATTAACAGCAAGGGCTAATGTAGATTCTTTGGTGAGCAAGGTTTCCATCAGATCAAACTGTAAAGAGAAATAATTGTGTATTTACTTTTTTAAAATCTATTGTTAACCAAACCAAGACAGGCCTAAAAGGAAAACAAAGTCAGTCACCAGTTCTCATCAAGGAAGTATTGCTGAATTCCTAAGACATTATTGTGAAATAAACCATTCCAGTCCTGGGAAGGTTCTTTTACAAGACTATAAGACTAGGTCCATTTAATTTCAGTGTGAGCTAGAAACTTTTTGCCATCCTTCTTGGCACATCCTGGGAAAAAGATGTTTCACATAAGCAATCTTCATATTTTCTAAATTTCCCCCCCCCCC
>NW_015090839.1:10058261-10100137 GCF_001431845.1 Calidris pugnax | reverse complement strand
CCCCCCCCCCCCCTCTTTGACTTTAGAGAAGAATTGAAGGGAGGTAGAGGGGGTTTTGTTTATGGAATTTTTTTTTCCCAGATCTGCAGAGCTCTAGGCCAGACATGGTTAACTATTAACAGTTTAGATTAAACACTTCACATACATAACAAAAAACAGGTCTCTTGTGTTGCTGCTGAAGCAGAATGGCTCTTTTTATTCAATATATGCTTCGATAGTATTCCAGATTCATCTTTCTGCATTTAGATAGGTTAAGTGGTGCCTGAAGGATGATTCACAAATTATTATAAACAGTGTATACAAACTATTTTGTACAAACTGTGTACAAAATAGTCCACAGCAGAAGAGGAAATATTAAAAGATGTTTTTCTTTTTTAAGGAAAATGTCATCCAAAGTTTAATATCCATGTGGAGCAGACATATGCTCATTCTATATTTCCCCATCAGAATTGCTCTTTTACTTTGTCAGGCAAACTTCTGCGTCTTTTCTATTGCTATTGACTTCCCCACAGATGTTCATCTACTGCCACCTGATAGAAAAAACCTCACTGCTCTCTACCCATGGATTCCCCCCAAATGTTAATTTAAATTTCTATGATCTCTTTATCTTATAAATCTCTGAAGTTACTTTTTCATCATGGAGATCTGCTGTGTGAGATGTTCCCAAGCATGCAAGAGTCTTACTGGTTAGATTTATTAAAATCAGAAGAGAAGCAAAACAAAATGTTTCCATTAACTTAATGCATGCAAATATTTATTTCTTCTGAACTAAACTACACTCAACTAAAGTTAAACTGTATAAGCCTCTTTTCATTGAGTGAACGATTTGTTTCTTTCCTTTCAGCATCCCAGGTTCTCTTCTTCAGTAACTTTGGATTTGGATTCTAGGGGGAAAAAAAAGGTAAGAAAATGCAGATTTGTTTTTATTCTGCCTCCTTTCAACTCTGTAATTGTATCAATGGGGTTTGCTAAGTTACTTTACTTCTGACTTTGCAAAAAAGTATGATTTCTTGAGGTTGCTTTTATCATAGATAAACTTTTTTTAGATTTCTTTTTATTTTGAATAGTTGTCTAGCAGCACTTACTAAATCAATGTTGTGATTACTTAACGTAACTATGAACACAGCACAGAGGTTTTTCAATGCTAAACTTGTTTTCTTGCAGAAAGAATTTGGAGCAGTGTAATAGGACTTTCCCTTAACCATTTCAATTAGTGAAAATCCATCTTTTTTGTCCACCAATTTTCTGCATTCAGTCGTTGCAGGATAGCAAGAGAGGAAATAATTTCATTAATGTGCTTTTTAATAGAGGAAGTTAAAAATTGAAATTCGATTTATTCATCAAGGTTTTCTACTAGAAAGAACTATGCATTTGCTGGAATGTGTGATCACACTATTTTTATATACTGGAATGCATGAAGAAGCCTTAAGTGCACTGAGATCTCTGCTACCTGCACTGTATGAGTCCTTTTCTCATCTTTGACTGAAGACTTTTCTAAAAATTAAGAAAATACAAAAAGATACTAAAAACTAAGATTGGTCAATTAAAAAAAAATAATTGGAAATACTGTTTTTAAAGTATTCCCTAAAGAGTTGCGTAAGCATTCAGAAAGTCTCATATTGGTGAGAAACTTGTATGTAACAGAAGTGAGAAATAGATTAAAGGAATTTGTAGTATCTCAAATCAGACTTTGGCCTTTTAGTTATGCCTGTAGAGTAACCATTCTGAACTGACTCTAGAGAAAAGATTTTTTCCTGAGGTGCCCAGTAGGATATGATCAGCCTTTTCTTTGATAAAGATAGTATTATTTCCCTTGTTGAGGCCATTCACAACCAGATGCTGAGGACTGCACTTCTTTCTGGTATGCGCCATCTATAAGGTGATAAAAAGGGTAAAATAATATTAATTCCATGTGCACATTTCACTCACTTGAGTGGGTGCTAAAGGATCTAAGAAAACAAATGACATGCTAAATGATTTTTGGAACTCGCAGTGGCATGCTGGAACAGCTGCATGTACCTGGTTAATAAAAGAGCATAAGAAGGGAAGTGGGAAGAAGGCAGATGGTTATGTTTTGATACAGCATGAAGCCTATACACCCAAACTGAATTTCCAGATTTCCCACACTTGTGTGACTTTAAGCATGTCAGCTAATCTTTCATATGGTTCAGCTTTGTACCATCAGGGATGACAGTATTTTTCATATCTCCCCAGAGTTCCTGGGGGAACTTTGTGGTAAGAAGTTCTATTTAGCAATGACAAACCAAAATTTAAAAATTGCTCTGTGGCTTTAGCCAAATAAGAAGTAGTGCACATTCATCATATACACTTCATTTCAGTCTAAACCATTTTTAAAAAATTAGGCATAAAAATACCACCTGGATAATCTTGTTTTGAATGAATCATTTATTTGTCTATACTCTTATTAATCACCACCTTAATTGCTAGTCAAAATTTCTGTGTCATTTGAATTTATTATTCATTTAAGATGTCTAGTAATGTGGGTCAGTTACTACAAAAAAAAATTGTAGAAAAGGAACCTAATGTTTTTCTTCAAGTCGTATCTGGTCTCCTAGAAAAACATTTCCTTCCTTAGAACAGCTTTCATACAGAAATAAGATTTCTTTCAGCATTAGTGTATCTAGGATAAATGACACTTTCCACCTCTGTATTTTCTTGGGTGCCTAGGAATAATGTAGAGAGCCAGCATCTGTGCTAGACAGGAGCTCTTACAGAGAATCTCCCAAACAGAGTGAAAAGATCATTAACAGCCCAGATTTCAATCTTTATGCAGCTCAGGTATCAAATAAGTAATTTGCTGTCCGTAGCTTTGAGAAGCTCAAATATAAAAGCTACAAGAGACAGGATAATGGTATCTTAGTGATTACACTGTTTTTCTAACTACTTCCAAGGCTTTTGCTTTCAGTTCTGCCTTAACAAAAAGATAAGCCTGAAAACGAGCCAGGTCCTTATTAAAAGCATAGCATATGTCTAGGAAAAAAGGTCTTGCTGTTCAGATTTATGTCTTTTGGCAGATTTGTAAGGTGTTTATGTATAGTAGATTTAATCCCATAGACAAGTGCTGAAGCCTTTGCTTAATTTCCTAAGTGTTTAGGAATTCTGATTAAAAGAAGTCCTTGGTAGTAAGATTTAATTCGTAGTAATGACAATTCAGGACCAAAGAAGGTGGTGCTTTTACCTTGTTACAACAAGCAAGTTGCACGACCATAGCTGGAAGGGCCAACCAGTGAGAAAAGGATGGGTTACACACTGCATCTGTTCAAACTTTGGCATGTTACTGCTCTAGCGAACATATAATTTATCATCGTTTTTTATTCAGACATACACTCAGTAGGCAGTGGCCTAAGATAATGAGTTCCAGGCATGTAACTCTTATAACTAGCTTTGTTATAGGCAGGGATTTATAACAAGTCTCTGCCAAAATGTTTTTAGGTCGTTGTAATTAAACCGGAGTCAACTATAAACATTTCTTCCAGATAGTTTTAGCTAAGAACAGTACTTCAGGGACTTGTATTCTAAGTATACACAATCTGGATATCAGAAAGTGTGTGCACGTTTAAGTAAGTTATTCAGAAAGGGAGAGCATGTGAAACGTATTAATCCTGTGATGTACTGCTTTTGCTTGTTTGCCATAGGGAACTGTTTTACTGGTATCTTTGGTAAAGGTTGTGGAAACATAGGCTTAATCAAATGGTAAAATGTTTGTTTGTGACAAGGGATACTCAAAATGACATGTTAAAGAGAATATAATGTATCTTCCACTGAAGGTTTGCTACAGTTCTAAATTGCAGGTTTAATATTTTTCAGGAAATCGGAGACTGGTTTGTGGATTACTTTTTATTCTGTAAAGACCAAAGCAAAAATGTTTTTAGATATTACTGTTCTCACATTGCTATCCGTGTCACTAGTTTTTGTTCATTTGGTAAACTTGTAGATGGATTGCAGTACAGCAAATATTAGGGCTGTTTAAAATGAAATGTAGAATCTTCCCTGGAATACCTAATTATTTTTAAAAGGTCAAATATGAATCTGAGTTTTCAGGTATGGATTTTCTCCTGCTGTCTTTCTTACAGTATTTCTTTCCTCTTATTGTTCTCTATATGTCTACAAATAATGGTGTAAACCTTCACTGCATCTTCAATATGCAATTTTTCATTCTTAACACGTCTAGCACCACTTAGAAAAAGAATATGTTAAAAAAAGCATTCAAATGCCTTTTGTTGTAAGATAGTTTCAGTATTTCAAATAAAATTCATGGAGAAATGCACAATAGAGGTGGGCACTAAGGCAAAATACTTTCACCACAGTGTTATTCCATTGTATTTTTGTGAAAAGCTAATATTCTTTATCATGCAACTGGAGAAAACAAATCAAGATCTTCTTCCTGTATATACTTAAATGTTTGTAGAGCATTTAAACATTTAAAGCATTTGTTTTCCAGTTTTCTTTTATCAGTAAAGAACTAATAGCTACATAAGGAATGGATGACAGAAGGGGTGCTGACTAACAATCATTTTTAAGACCGAGACAATGCTAACTTCATAAGCCTTCCTTTTAGAGTTTTAATTGAACAAATCTTATTATATCAGTAAGTTATATCTAAAACAGGATAAACTGTTCTGTATTTCTCCCTCTCTCTGCTAACCCTAAACAACTTCTCTATATTTTGTCCACGTGGTTGGTAGAACAGGAATCCTACTCCTCTCTCCTCAGACACCACTCCTTGTCATTCAGCACAAATTTATGCACCCTGTTGGCAATGGTTTCAGTTTACAAGCCTGTGCTCTGCTGTGATAGGAATCTGCAGAAAGCCCAGAGCATTGCTAACAAAAACCATGTAACATCTCAGCTTAATCTAGTGCTCCATGGATGATTTCCCCGGTGTGATGCTGCAGACGTCTCTACCGGTTTCTCAGCAAAGCAGGTTGTTCATTTAGAAGCAACTAAAAATGTGCTCTGCTGAGAGAAGCAGATATCTCTCTATATCTCTCTGCTACTCTAAGCAATGTTATCAGGGCTTTTTTTTTTTTTTTTTAGTTTTCTCTGTTTATGTTCTCTAACTGTTTTCTCTAGATTGCTAACTCAATTGTGTGTAGAAGTAGAAAGAGAACACTAATTCTGATCTTAGTGAAGCCAATGGGAATTTGGAGGTTTTGTGGAAATGCAGATTATTATGTTTAGCAAAAAAGGTACTTATGTGGAGGGAAGAACATTGATAGTTGCTTAGTGACAAACTATGGACCTGAGAAGGTAAAGGTACAGTCTAAGATAAATAAAGCTGTATAGTTAATTAAAAGTGTATTCAGAAAACATAAATCACAGTCCTGCTTTCACAGGTGCTACTGCTTGCATCAGGAATTAGGCATAGGAAATCAAATGTAAGGGAAAGGATGAAACAGACAGCCAGCCATCAAAAAGGCTGCCAACTGTTCTTCCTGTATTTTAAATGTGAAGGGCATATAAGATATGCAGATGGGTGTCCAGTTCTTTCTCCTAAAAGGAAATAGGCTACCCATAAAAAAAAAAAGAAAAAGCTAAATGAAGGGTCATCTTTCTGATAAATACCTGTAGAACATACTTATTTTTGCATTACATTTTTCAAAATTCTGTGGAAGACTGATAGCTTTAAAAAACAAGATTAAAAATATTTTCATTTAGTAGGGCCCTAATTTAATATGAAATAAAATTACATATAGCGATAAAATTGCTATGGTATACTACAGAGTCCTCTGAAAAATTTTAAAGCTCTTGAAAAGTCTGGTGTTCTGGAAGTAGCACATTTCTTCTTACTACCTGTATCATCTGATTAACTTTAAAATCTTTATGATCTTTTCTAAATCGATATAATTTTTAAAAGATATTTTTGTACTTGTAGATTACATTTATAAAGCTTAAGAAATTACAGGTCTTATAATAAACTCAGACTTGAAAACTAGGTTTGTAGATCTAGAGACGTTCACCATAAACTCAGACTAGGAATTTTGCTCAAGTCCAAGAACTGAATACTTCTCAACAGTTTTCTTATAAACTGTACTGTGTAACAGATGAGCGAAACTTGAGGGACTAAGCTGAATTAGCTTCAGCTGCATTGTTGATGGTACCAGTAACAACATTTATTAAAACAATTGACAATTGATTATAAAAATACTCAGCAGAATTCATCAGCCTAATATGTCACCAGTGCCTCATATTGTAAAACTTACTGATAATTGCAGTCATACTGAAATTTAATCTTAGTCTTTAAATATCTGTAAATATTTTGTCATAAACACTTCATGTTTCAGCCTAAGCAATGTGCCATTTCTTTTTTAAGCAGTGCAAGTCACAAAATTTACTGTGCATGCTCAGTGTTGAGGGCAAAGAATTGGATTCACAATGAGAAATACATGCTAGAGTTTGCAAATTAATTCCCTGAGATGTGAAGTCTTTGATATGTGGTGAACTAGGTTGCAACCTCTGGGTCAAATGTCACTGTGAATTATAATAATTGCAATTTATGGTAAAGACAAGAGTAAGGTTTGAAACCTGTCAGTACATATCATGAAGTAGAAATAAATTACAGCTTGTCATAAATGACAGATTTCTGCTAGGTGCTTTCTTTCACTTTGACTGCATCAGACCTTTATCCACCCAGCAATTAACTTTATTCACATTAATATTCAGCAGTGTTGACAAGACTGACACAGTAAAACTCAGTTTGTATAAAAGTAAAGACAGTTTGATGTAGAGTTATTATATTGTCTCATAATTCACTGTTGAGAGGTAGATCTTGATAAATGAAGAACAAAGCTATTGACTCTGGTGTTGACTTACTGTGCCAAAAAGGACTCTGATTTTCTGTTTTTCAAAGTACACAATTTTTTGTTTGGAAATAAACAGTAATTTTATCTAAAGCATTACTAAAAGTAATATTCATGCACTGGCATAATCCTGTTTATTATTTCCATATATTCACTGGTTCCCCAGATCTTTTTTGAATATTTAGAATAATTATAATTACATATAATGTTAAATAGGGCTAATCATATATTTAAAGCATGGTTTTAACTTCTCTGGGAAAGAAAAATATGTGTGCTACTGCTACCCCCGCTAAGGCTGTGACCACACAAAAGGAAGAACTAACTTTTCAACAAAAGTGGAAAGAAAGTAACTACTGAAAACAAAAAAGTCCCCAATAGTTGGTGTATCCATCCTATATAGTATTACCCAACAAGAACTGCAGTTAATTGTGAGAGAGAGCAGGTTTCCCAATGTTTAAAAGAAGTGTTACAGATCTTGTTGGGAGATTTAGCAGCTGCTCTTTTTAGGTTTATAACATTTACTCAAACTGTATTTACACAAGCTTTAAATTAAAGTACAGATACGAGCTTTCTTCTGGTACCATTTTACTTTGATAGCGTCTTTTATGGGAAGAATCAGAAAGCCCTTAATGAAGCCTTACCTCAAGCACAGTGTTTGTTAGATAAATAAGATATTAAATTACAGTGGTTGACAAAGAGACTTCTGTACAGCTTCTTACTGAGTGTGACAATTTTGCAGCACCTTTCTCAACAGGGTCACTGAATGGGATGGAAACAATAATAATTCATATCCACATTGCCTGTAAGTTTAGTCTGTTTTCTTCCCTATCCTTTCCCATTGAATCTGTAGATTTTGGTAGAGGAAATTTACGTAAAAGAAGTCTGTGTCTCTGTTGCACGATAACCTTCTATAACTACTTCAATATAATGAGACTGCAATACAGGTAGAACAAGAATATATTAAAGAGAACTTGTGAATCCTCCACAATATAGGTTACTGTGTACTAAATAAAAAAGAAGTAAATGTCATGGCAGAATGACTAAAACGTAGCTTATTGTTATTTCTTGGTGTCAAAGGGTTTCCAGCAGCAAGACCAGTTGAGAGCAAATTGGAGGTGCTCCTAAGCTGTTGTCATGTACACCAACAGATTTGTGTCCTAGTAGTAGAGGAAAAATTAGATTGCTTAAAAACTACATTGTTTCTACTTTCTATTTCTCATTGTAGGCTTATTAAACAAGGAACTGAGTTTACTTTCTGTACCTTTTAAGAGACCTAAGTAAGGTTTGTCATCCCTTCAGAGTTAGCTTGTCCTCTGAATGTAGGAGTTGCCAATCATGCTGCTTCTGTCCAAACACGTGGTACTCTTAGCCCAATGTGGTGGTGCTTTTCAGCATGGACCACGCACCTCTAAAGAAGAAATTGTTGTTAAGGTGAGAGTGCTAACAGTGTCATTCTTATGTCCAGGACCCCAAGATGAACATGAATTCTTTGCTCAAACAAAATTTGTCCCTTTGAAATGTATCATCAGTCCTCATCAGTCTTCTGAATCTAAGGTGAAATTTTATTTTGGCTAAACTGTTTGATAAATTTACAAATAGTTTTATGATGAATTACATGAATGAATGAATGAATTTATGATTAATTATATTTTTCAGATGAGCCCTTTATTACAAATGCTCACCAACTTGTATTATAAATTCTGCCTGAGGCTGCTGTTGATTTCATTTCGTAGACAGAAATTATTTTCTTGGTATTTTTTAATCTCACATGTCTTTGTCTTTATATCACATTTACTTATTCTCATTTCTCCTGCTGAGTGTAATTATAATTTTCACCAGTGCTGAAGACCTTCAGAACCCATTAGAACTTTTTTTTGAGATGTAGGCTGTGAAAATGAGACGTACAGTTACACTGGTAAAGGACAGACATAGGCAATTGCAGTCTTTAACTCCTGATGGAGTTCAGCATACAAGGAACCTATGCAATATGTAGCTGAAGCAGATTCCCAAGAGCCAGCAAGCCAACAGGGGCTTCATCTTGGCTACTTCGGGACACTATGAGCCACGCTGGATCTAGATATTTATCTCTATATGAGTTCTGGTCGCTGTGAGGTGATTAGATTTGATCAATCATTTTTTAAATGAGGAAAGATGAACTGCAATGTTTTGTTATTACCAATGATGCATTCAGGGGTAGGCAACTTATTTTTAAATCTCCATTCTGCCCACTTTCAATGAATGCTTTGAATACAGGTCTCTGGAACATGCACAATTGTGAGGCTCCTGGGCCCTCTTGGATGAAGCTCTCTCAATCATTCTCTTGTTCTCTTTTTTGCTCACACCTGACTTTCCATGGCACTGTAAATTCTTCTGATCACTAGATAATAGACTTAGCCTTCCTATTTTCTCTTCTTGGTCCAACAATCTCAAAACTATTGATCCACGATGAAAGTTTGACCTAGAATGCCTTATAATCTCTGTGCATGTTCTCTATGTGCACAGAATGACAGAAATGAGAGTGGGCTGCTTAGATGCAGGGCTGATCTCACAGGTCTTCTGTCTGCTAAATGAAAGTCCTAACCACACACTGAAAAAAGCAGGGCAACCTCATTACCTTCACAAATCTTGTCTTTGGGCTTGAGAGTTCCCTCTCCTGTCTGCATTTTACAAATGTCCTTAACTCTCACTTTAACTTTCGAGTTCCACTTTGGATCTTTCCACTTTAATGTCTTTCTCAGATTAACAGGAACAGGAAGAGAGAAATATTAAGCACTGGACAACACAAAACACAACTACAAAAAAAATACCAAACCAAAACAAAACCAAAAACACCCAGGAGATGGGTTGATTGGACTAAACTACTTTCAAATTCTTTATAATGTATTAGCTATTAGAGGAACCCTTTTAAACCTCAAACAGCCTATCCTGTAAATCGTTTTATCATTTTGCAGACCAGTGTGTGGGAAAATGGCTATGAAGGAAGAGCACTTTCATTTGTATTTTTCTCTATTAGCAGTTATCATGATTAAGTTTCTGTGAGTATAATCCCCATACTTTCTAATTGCTATCCAGCAATTATTGTTATGCCAACGGTGTTGCCCATATTATATTCTGAAAAGCATTGTTGGCATTCTGTAATAGTGTAAACATTAGAGTATACATCATGGCTCTTCAAGAGTGTCATCAGGAGTCATTCAATTTTCCCTAACTTCATTAACATTAAACTTTCATATACATATTTGTCTCTCTGTTGATTCTAAAACTCTGAGAGACTCACTTTGTCTTAGGTTTCCAGCACCAATATATTATCTTCTTGTCTTTCAGGATTTGATTTATCTGCCATAGCTTTCTAAATGTATTGATTCCTTTAACCACAGGGCAAGACCTAGACCATACTGGTATGAGCATTGTCTGCCTTGCTACTCTCTTCTGTTCACCTAGAGAATGGTAGAGGTCTTAGTTTTGTGGTTCCCAACTGTCAATGGCTGGGTATGGCTGTTATAAAAAATCATCACTAAGACCTCTCAACCATTCCTTATACTCCTCCTTTATCATCAGGATGTTGTTGGCTAGAATTTGTTTTTTAGTGGCAAACTGATTAAGCTGTTACTTGGTTAAATTTCATAAACCACAAACTGGCTGCGAGCCTGGAAACACTGAAACTTTTGCCTAATTGGAATCAATTGCTTCTCTATTTATACTGGATTACAATGTTATTGGCTCAATTTAGCTTGTAGGAAGTAAATTGTTGACGGTTTGGCTGAGCAGCTGTAACAATGAAAAACTGGAAAAAAAAAAAAAGATGTGAAGATAACAGGCACAGCCTGTTTAGCATTGCTAAAGCCATTGACATTATCATGGAGAAATGGCTTCAAGCCAAGAGAAGCTCATTTGGACAAGATGGAAGGGAAGAATTGTGGAATGTTACTGAACGTAGCAGACTCAAAAGATATGTTTATACTGTCACATTGGCCCACTCCCTGTTTAATGCCAGGGTCCTAATCCACTATTGTTCATGCTACATAGATGTTAATGTGCACACAAACTCCATTCTGGGATGAACTAAATATTTCTCTTGAGGGGAAATCACACCCATGTGATCTCTGTAGCCATAAAGGATAGAGTATGCTGGTTTCTTAACCCTGCAATATGCACTAGGAGCGTCAGACAGGCTGAAAGGACCTCTTCTTATGACTTTGGACAGATCATATGATCTTTCTAAGAGTATTAAACCCGTATGCCCCATATGCCCTATATAATGTTACAAGACTAAAACTCCTGCAGACCCAGCAAGGAACAACTTTTAGGAGCTTACTAAAGGAGGCAGTTTGGCCTTTTCTTTCCCTCCTCATCTCATCAGTACTCGCTAGAACTCTCTTTTCCTGCAGTCCAGGAGAACTCTGCAGAAAATGAGCACTTATCCCAAGGCTCTGCCTTCTAACTTAAGTCCGTGCCCACTTGCCAGTAGCTGCTATGTCATCTTGGACCTCTTTAGCAATTTTTCTCAAAGGCTGCAAAGAAATAGCTCTATCTGGGCCTCAGCAGACACTTAGACATTTGCAAAGTGTACTCAGGGTTGGGTTTGTGGCATCTGTTGCATGTCACACACATTGCTTTCTGAACAGCAGTGCAGTACATCACATGTTAACAGGCACATCATGTGTCACCAAACACTATGAAGAACTGGTGTGCTTGTTTGTTTTAATTCCACTTACTGATAGTGGACAGACTTAAGCTCTGACTGTTTTAAGACTAACTTTAGTAGTAAAATGGAGGATTCTGCATTCGTAGGCTGCCCACTGTAAGACCCGATGACAGAACAAGGGAAAAGCAAGAGAAATCTTTCTCTCCCAGGCTAGGAAGGGCTGGGGTCATAGAGACAGATGTGGAGACATGTCTTCAGAGGATGCAGAAAAAGGTGAAGATGGCCTGGAAGGTGGTGTGATAATGCGTCTACACATGGTATGAAAGCTTTCTTGAGGCAAGTTGTAGAGAGCGTAGCAGGCCAAGCAATGTGGATGGCTTTGAGTACAACAGTGCCAATGCCATCCCTGAAGACCTGCCTCCATCCTGCCAGGCAGCTGGGCTCACACCTGACCTCTCTCCCTGAAAGTTCCAGATGAAGTATCTTGGTGGAGTGCAAGCCTGCCTCTGACAGAAAATGCCATTTTTTGGAAAAATGAGAGTGTTATATATCTGACGTGAATGTGGTAAACCAAGGATTTTTGACTACTACTGAATGCAGAAAAAAAACCAACAATGTGCTCTATGTTTCTGGCTTGAGCTTTCAGCTGAGAAATATCCGAAACCCTTTCCTACAGGACATACGTGCATCTTTGCTTTGCTTCAATATTGATGCAATGGTGTATTCAGATTTCATAGGTTTTAACCTTAACCTTAAAAAGAAACCCAAGCTGTTGTTCTTTCAAAACAAAACATAAAGTAATGCAAACTGTGTTTGCAGACAGACTGAAACCATGACTGCAATGTATGAGCATTTCCCATCTGTCATTAATCTTATTGTGATATTTAGCTCTAAAGTCTGATGATGTTCTGTTGACAACCATGTTCACTGTCTTAGGAGTGATTATTTTAGCGGTAAATACCGCAGAAGGAAAGGAGGTAAAATTGTTGGAACATATTCAAACTTTTTAATTGAATGAAATATAGAGGGAAGGACTGAATTAGGACAGAAAGAAACATGAAAGATTTGAGAAAAGGTAATAGCAAGAAAATTAAAAATAGATAAAAAAATGTAACTCTTAAAAGGAACCCTTTTCTCACAGGGATCTTGCATGTGACATAAAGGCACTGAACAAAGGTAGTAACAAAAACTCAAAGTCTGGTATCTTCCTTTAATCTCTCGCTGCTATCAGAAAGCATTTCATTAAGAATTAAGAGCAAACTTGAATTCATCCCCAGCTGACAGGAAATTTGACTATCCTCTTAGAAAAAGTTTAGCATTCTTGTCCTAGTCCATCTGAAACAATAGCACTGCAAGAAGTCTTATGTTTCCCCTGTACAAATTAATGTGGTGTTCTGTGAACTCTCATAATGATTACTGAGATACTATTAATTGCTGCTATGCTGAAAGATGCAGCAGATGTATTTATCAAATATTTTTATCCAGCACGTCTGGACAGACCTGCCACATCTTAGAATTTCACTCACCTGAGCAGAACATAGAATCATAGAATCACAGAATAGTTTGGGTTGGAAGGGACCTTTAAAGGTCATTTAGTCCAACACCCCTGCATCGAGCAGAGGCATCTTCAGCTAGATCAGGTTGCTCAAAGCCCACTCCAACCTGGTCTTGAACGTTTCCAGGAATGGGCCATCTGCCACCTCTCTGGGCAACCAGTGCCCATGTTTCACCACCCTCGTTGTAAAAGCTTTCTTCCTTATATCTAGTCTAAATCAATCATCTTTTGGTTTAAAACCATTATCCCTTGTCCTATTGCTACAGGCCCTGCCAAAAAGTTTCTCCCCATCTTTCTTGTAGGCCCTTTCTAAGTACTGAAAAGCCATGATAAGGTCTCCTCAGAGCCTTCTCTTCTCCAGGCTGAACAACCCCAAATATCTCAGCCTGTCTTTATAGGAGAGGTGCTCCAGGTCTCTGGTCATTTTTGTGGTCCTCTCAGGTCCAACAGGTCCATGTCTTTCCTGCACTGGGGGCTCCACAGCTGGATGCAGTGCTCTCAATCCCTTCATCTTCCAAGCTTGATGGGAACACAAAATATTGGGTGTTGGCCCAGGAAGTCATTTAAAAGGATACAAGGAAGCAGTATAATAGGCCTTTGTAAATTTTGGCCATTAGGTAAAACGGATGGCAACTCACCGTCTGTTTTGTATGCATTACAGAAGAGTAATTACAGATTTTCAGAAAAGGGTACAGAGAGTGGTACAAAGTCTTGCTACATAATTTGAATGATTTGATTTATGTTGAAAGTATCCAATATGTCTGTGAATAAGAAGATTCAAGTTCCAGTAAATCATGTTCACTCTGCAACCAACCTCTACAGGTTTTTATTTTGTGCTTGCTTTATCTAAAAGGTTTTTTGAGTAAAAATCTCCACAAAGCAGTAAAAAATATAATTCTGGTACATTGTATTCTTGAATTTAAGAAAAGTGAGAAAATCTTAGGACATTAGAATTTTTGTGGCAAAAAGTTATTATGCTGCAGTTAGAGTTTTGTGGTGGGAATTTTTTTTATTTTTCTTTTTAGTGCTCTTCTGTAACCATGCACCAAGCACAATAAAACTACCTCTATTCAATTGAATATTCCCTCCTGTCAAAGGTTAATAGAGTAGGTTCAAATTCAATCAGTGTAAGAGGCTTTAGCTTTGATGGGTTTCAAGGATACTTTCAGCTTGTCAATGGAAAAGTATGAACCTGTCTTCGGCCTTGAAATAGCATTAGGAAGTTTTTGTTCAAACTTTTGTGCTTAATAAAGTTCTTTGCATTCAAAATGTCACATCTTGACATGGGTTCATTTTCCTTTTGTGTCACCAACTTTTTCTCCTCTGCAAGGCGTACACAATGGGAAGAATAGTTGGAACATCAGAAAATTTGAGCTAGGATTTGAAAATTATGAGACCAGAGTGCATCCATCAAAACAAAAGCTTTGAGACCAAACTAAACACATTGCAAGCTTGGTAATGAGTATATGTTATGAATAATGTTATGAATAACCGCTGTGAGTTCTCTGAAGCTGTACAGACGAGGTGTTTCATGTTTGCTACTGTCATGAGTCATGGATAACAACAGGACCTCTGACCATTGCATTAAGCTGACACATTTGTTAAGCTATTGTTTTACCAACTGTCCTCCATATCACAGCCAATATGAACCCAGCATGATCATGCATAGCTGTGTGCAGTAATATGCCATATTTGCATTTGAATCCTGCACAGACTTTTTTGAATCTTTAATAGATTAAATATTGTTGGTCTTTGTGTTTTCAGAGTGTGAGTATGAGAATTGTTTGACCGACCATCTATAGCTAAACATCTTTAAAGATTATCTGGCTGGATTCAATCTATTTAAACTTAATTTACAGTTCTGAATCACAAAGACTTCTTTTTAGTGGGGCTGTAAAGCAGATAAAAATGAGAGCAACGGGGGTTGAAATGGAAATGCATCAGAGCATAAATAATCTGCTTTTCTGTGTAAACTGAGCAATGGGAATTTTTCTGCATCAATTTATGTAGGAAGATATTTAGTTATGTGACAACAACAAAACTACACAAAATGTTGCAAAGTTGGTAATAGATTAATTTGCTGCAAAGAAACAGCATTGAAAAGAATAAAAGAAATAAAAGTTCTAGTGCTTAACTGAGTTCTGAAGCAACTGTAAGCGTTCAGCAAAAGCTTGGGTATCATGACAGGCATTGCAGAAAATCTTTTGTTGTCTAATATTCTTGTTTCATGTATAAATGGTCAAAAAAAGAAAAATGCTAGAAAAATTTTCAAGGTAAGTTCAGACATAGTCTTATGGGCAGACATCTAATTTTCTGTCTCCCAAACTTCACATCAACTTCTCCATTTATTTTAAGATGATACTGCATAAGATTTTATCTATCACCAGGAAGACTGGAAAAATCATGGTATATCTAATGCTAAAAAATTATTTTTTATATGCTGTGTTTCCCGCTCATGACACATATGCATTTGTGTGGGTGGATTTCTTGGCAGAGATGGCTTTACATGGCTATAAATCTTATCTCATTTTATCTGTCATTTCACAGATCGGTAATCTGGTGATTTTTAGGAGGAGCTTTTAGCTCCTTTGAAAGCACAGGGACGTACGTTTAGAACAATCTTTGAAGTGATGCTGAACGAGGACACCAAACGTGGTAAGAACTGGAATTTATGGTGTGCATGTAGATAAAGGATGATGAAGTTCTCAAGCAAACGTGGTAAGAACTGGAATTTATGGTGTAGATAAAGGATGATGAAGTTCTCAAATGTAGAAGACAAAGGGAAGAAAATTAAACCCCGGTAAGGATCCTTTGGTATCCAAGTCAGAGATCTGAAGTCACTGTACCTGCAGTGGATAATTTTACTCAGTGTTTGCTACCCAGTAACTGTGGAGTGTTTTGTTAACATTGTGTGTTGTGTTTTGTCACAAATGCTAAGAGAGCTCCAAATATCTGAATTGCCTGTGTTAGCACTGTTAACATAGGATATTTTAAAGTTGTGACACTTTCTATCAGAATGAAATCTTGCAGAATTGAAAATGGGATACTACAGAATCTCAGCTTTTTGTCTTTTGGGTTTCCTCCTGTCTTTCTAAATCTACAAAAGAATGAAAAATTAGATGCCTGCAAATATATAAAGCATTTTTTAAGCGTTTACTTGGGTTCAGTGAGGAGATTCCCCTGTTATTGCAAAAGGGAAGATTTTTTTTTCTTTTTTTTTTTTTTGGTTTGGATCAATCATGCACAAAAGGTCAAAACTGATCCGTGTGAAAGGGGTTCATGGGAATATCACTATTATTTTATCTTATAGATTCCAGAAAGCTATAATATGATTATGAGGGCAGCCCCATTTTTGCATTTGGCAATGTAGACTATGTTTTACCTGTAGGTTTATTTTACCTATTAGATGAAATAAATGAGTAAGTATAGGAAGTATTGGCAAGCAAGGGCATATGTGCTAGAGAGGCTTGAAAGCACTGGTGAATAGTCCTCTGTGTGTAATCTGTTACATTTCTATTTAATTGTAGAATGGTTTCAGACCATTAAAAAACTTTTTTGAGACTAAGCTAGGCCCTTTTTTATCATAAATAAAAGTTTACTAGACTAGTGTGGATAAAATCTGACTCAAGAAACATCAATGTTTGAGTAACTCAAGGAAAGCAAAACCAGATATATAAAATTAGAGAGTTTTTTTAATGCCTGCAGCATTATTTTACATACCACAATCAACTACAACTCAGCCCTATCAGAAGGCAAGGCTGGGTTCTAGAAAATGAACTACATGTGTAATCATTTCACCAGTTCTAGAAAAAAAGTGTAATTGGAATCTAAAACCAGCAAGGACCAAAAAAGGCAGATAGAAGTCTTTTGTCTGCTACAGGTGTACCTCCCAAGCATTTTCAGTGAACAACAGGCAACATGCTAATCCCAAGGAAGAGGTGTTTGCATTATTAGACTTATAAAACATGACCAGGGTCACCACAAGCATTGAAGGCACAGATCATCAATTATACACTAATTGTTTGTTCTGTTTGTGTCTCAGGCTAAAAGGAAAGAGTCTCTGAAGCAAAAATGAGACACAGGGAATTGCTACCTCAGTGACAGTTCAGTTTCAGCATCTCATTATTCATTATTTGTTTTGTTGTGCATATGTGACTTTAAGTGGAATGTACTCATGTATACTCCAAGATGCACACTGTGCAACACTTTGTGAAATCATTATGCACATTATTCTGCAACTCCAGGCATGAAAGCTGCTTCTTAAAGTTCTGCCAGCTTCTTTATTAGCTTTTGTTTCCAATGCAAGTAAGAAATACCAAAGCCACCCATTTTAGGTTTTGGGTATCTCCATTTAGACTTGAAATCCAGGTGTTAGCAAGCACATCTCTGGAGGAAAATACCTCCATCTGAACAAGTGCACCTTTTGACATTTCTTTTTTAAGCCCTAACTCATTCATCCCTATATTTCTTTGCTGAAAAGGACCTAAAAGCAAGATCTTAACAGCACTATTGTCTAAATGATAAAATAGTGAACTAAGAAAGTTCAGAAAGGACGTACAAAAAGGATAGTAGAAAATTCCTTGATTATGACTGTTTCACAGTCATATAATATATTTAACCTTTATTCTAAGGTTATAAAAGTTATCTTTCACAATATACTGAATTATAAATTTATATTATATACTAAATATATAGCAAAGCAGTAACAGGGCTCTGGTAGCAGACGTATCTTTCTTGTTATCACTAGAGAACTATTGTCCTTCACTAGCAGCACACCATGCTGTCTCTTAGCTTGTATTATTTTCTTTAAAGTTATACTTGACTTTGAATCCTACAACTTTCTTTTTTTTTTTCTTTCAAAAAAGGGGTCAAGTAGATTGTCTGTAGGAAAAGGTATACATACCTAGCTCCAAGATATACTTTCACTGATATGTGATAGAAAGACCAAGGAGTTTGTGGGAACTCATGTGCGATAGACCCTTTCCCCTCTCAAAAAGTACATTTCTTAAAAATACAGGGGCTCTTCTTGCCTACTTTTATTAGATGAATAATGTCTGATTTTGAAGACTGGGTAGTAATGCACCTTTTTAATTGTCCTGTAACAGCACTAACAATACTTGCTTGAAGAACATCTAAAGAATACAATTCCTCTCATACTCAAATTGTATTCAGGCTCCAAAGTCTGAAGAAAATATTTTTTGGCTGTTAGTTCTTGTTTTCTCCTTGCAGAAATTTCTCTATAATGAATTTGTAATTTAAAGAAAAGACATAGTGTTGCAAACATGCAAAAGTGTTACATTCATTTGGCTTTCATTTAATATTCAGCAACTATATCAAAGTTTGAAATGTTTAATTCATTAAAATTTTGTGTTCATTGTTTGTAGTTACATTCTCATTGTACAACTCCAACTATGGATTACACAAATCTTTTTATTTATCATTTACTTTAATTTACTTTAGCACAGACCTACTGATGATCTCATCTATGTAGTTAAACAGAGATAGTATTACATTAAATTATAGCCTTACTTTTTATTATATATAATGGTTTGATAATAACAAAGATATTACACATATCGCTTGGCTGTTCAGAAAGAATTCACACTTTGAAGAGGTATCAAAATTAGCTGATATTTTTATGACAGTAAGTTAATTTTTTTTGACAATACTTAGATTTCAGAGGTGAATTGGAAAAAAAAAACTACATTATTTGAAAGACTGTTACTCTTTAATATTCTAAACTATACCTTTAAAAATCACCTCCAAATATGAGTGAAAGCTTGCTGTGGTGTGGTTTATCATTTACAGATTGCATGTGAAATGCAAATCTTCTTGCGAATCAGATTTCCTTCTGCTTCCTCTCATTTGAGATACACATTCAGGTGTATTAGGTGGTTGTTTTTTGTTCCCCATATATTTTTGAGACAAAAGGTAGATTATTGTTTTTTTAAGTGCTGGATTCCTTGCACATAAATAATTGACACAGTTCAAAACAATATTGAAAATCTGGTCACATGGATTCAGATCAAAATTTTATCTATTCTTGTTTCCCTGCTTCTGCCTGCACCTGCGCAGCAGCTGGGGCTTCAGGCAGAGCCATCCTGCTGCCGAGCCCAGGCCAGGCTGAGAGATTTCAGTCACTTCTTCACAAAAGTTGAGACTGGTCAATATCAACTTTTAGTAGAAGACTGAACTGGTGGGGTGCTCCTCCAGGAGTGAGGTAGGGGTCTCTAGACCCAGGGTCACCTGTCCTGTGTGGGTAGAGGCTCACTGAACTGAAGGGCAAAAAAGGCCTGGCTATAAATGGATGTCTGGGAGAAAATAAGAACAGGGCAAGCGTGTATAGTCATAATTCTCTGCTGATACTTCCCCAGGCTGCAAATCCTTTCAGCTTAGGGGATTTCCTGAACATTACGCAGTTTGTTGCTGTGGTGTGGTTTATCATTTACAGAAGTGCGAACTCACCAATAACAGAACGTTTGTAGACACGTCTGTGACAGTGTAAATGGATCAAAGAACCCTGCAAACCAGAGAGCAAGGCATAAAGAAGAAACATCTTTACATTTTTAAAATTGGTAGTTCCAGGAGGAAACACTTCATTTGCAATGTAAGTTTTGAATGTTTTGACGTCATTCTACTCCTGTAGGTTTGGACTAACTTAATAAAATATAATACATATTCCTTAAATGTGATATTATACAACGTAATTTAGATTCTCCTCTGAGTAGAACTAAGTTTAAAGGTTCACCTACTACATATGTATCAGATTTGTAGCAGTTTAGTTTAACAGCATCAACTTAAAGCCTTTTTCTTTTTAATAATTTTGTATTTGAAAATAATGAGCATACAGTAGTAGTATAGGATGTACAGGTGATAGTGTTTACCTTGCCAATGAAATGCCGCATTTCAATTTTTTTTTTCAAATTTGCCAGAGAGTGACCCTGGTTGAGGTTTGAAAAAACAGTGTTTATAGAAGATGGTTTTGTTCATCTTTTAAACATCATTTTCTCAGAAATTCTAGTTCCTCACAGTTTTGCTATATATACTTGTAGTTTTGTGGTGACAGTGTGGTAAGAGACACATGATTTCACCATTCATATATTAATATATCCAAATCCAGCTTGTGGCCAAATCTGTGAAAAATCTCAGTCATAGAAGAAAGTCAGCAAAGTTCTTAAAGTCTGTCTGTACAGGACAACTTTGTATTCACTTTCTAAATGGACAGTTTCATGACACTCCTGAAGACAAATTTAAAGGCATGACAGGGAAAGAAAAATTGACAAAACAAACCCAGAAAAGATCTAGGGTTTTTGCTGGTAAACAGGAAGCTGCCTTCGTGCAGCTTTCATACAAAATTACTGTTCTCCCTTGTTTACCTTTAAGCATATAATCAATGCATTTGGGTACACTGGGTCAGACATGAGAGACTAGTCACGCTCTGTAGCCAAAATTTTCAGCAGTGTTTGGGACTGAGATGGTTGTTTCCAGTGGCTAGAAGTGAGATTTCCGAGTTTTGACTGTGACAGCCTTTTTCATTATACAAACAGTCAGAAAGGCACCCAGGTTTCAAAATAGGAATAGGAAATAATTGTGCAGAGAAAGACCAATATGCTGTTCCTTGTTTGAAAAGACAGAAAAATAAGAAAGAAATCATGGTGATGCGGAGCTATAGGCAAGAAAATGAAACTGGGGCAAGATCAAGAAATATTTAAAAGTGGAAAGAGTCTCTGTGATCCTATGGATAGCTATTTCACTAATCAAAGTATTCAACTTCTCCACATTAAATAGTTGTTAAATTTCCTGAATTTCTTTCCAACTAGAAATAGGCAATATAATTCGGAGCAGATTTGTAAGAGCATACTTGGGCACTGATAATGCCTCCCTGCTCTAAGCGAACCTTGTGGATATCATTACTTCCTACTCATCATTTTGCTGAAGAACTGCTGCTGAAGCTTTTTAATGACATTTTATGATGTTTCAGAATTCCCCTCCAGCATGCAATACAATGAAAACACAAAAGAAGCAGTGAAAAAGTGTGAGTAGGAAGTGTGAAGAGCAAAACCAGAATATATTGAATTTTTTACTGTTCATGATTCTGCACTACTTAGTTTTGCTTAGTCAATTTTGTGTATTGTCTAATATAGCTAATTGACGTTTAATTGTCCAGACAGCAAGTTGACAAAACATTATGTGTCAGAGCTTTATAAATAAATACTACTTTGTTTGCAACACAATTCAAAAAAACCCATATATAACCTGAGAATCACAGAACGGTTGAGGCTGGAAGGGACTTCTGGAGATCATATTGTCCAACCTCCTCCATTCAGGCAGAAATCTAGAAGAAGAACATTCTGCTCCCCCCTCATAAAGATGGTCAAAACCATTTTACTGACTTACTGGAACAGTACTGTAAGCAGCTAGATTTGACTTACGGGTACTACCGTCCCTTATGGATCTTTTCGTCACTTAAAATTTTGTTTAACCATTGAGTATAATTGAATAAGGCAGTGAACCCGGTACATTCCTAGTATGGCAAATGTCTTCATTTGAATTGCCTTTCTCTAATCATTAAATAATTAAGTAGCGTGTGGAAGACAGAGCAAGTAGGTCAGCATGAGCAAATGAGATGACCTTGTCCTCACAGTACAATAGAGTGGACAGAACATATTGATGAAGACTTGGAAACCCTTATGAAGGACTTGAGGTTTTCCATGTTGCATTTAAGAGATCTAATCATTGGTCAGTTAAATAAATGACAAACTACCATCAGTTAAATAGACCTATCATCTAGTATTTATTACACTCTGAAAATTAAATGTTTAGAAAGTTCTTTCGCTCGTGTTTCAAATTTGTGCTGTGTCACTTCTGTTTCCTCTGAGCTTGACCAATAAATTTGAATTGAATTTGCTGAATAACTTCATTGCCCTGATTGTGTTTTGAAGCAGAAGTATATTTTACTCAGAAGCCATGTTCTTCTCTAATAAAAAAGTTTATTAATGTAATTTTTAAATTATGCACTGTTTTTACAATTGTAATTCATTGTTATTTCCCACCTGCATGATTTTTTGTTTTCTCTTACAGGTATGATTTCAAGTGTCCCAAGGTAAGCTAAAGAAATGCCTCTGTTATGATTTTGCAAGACCTGAATAGTTTTAGAGTTTCAGTTGATATGCTTCAAGAATAACAGCATCTCCTGTGGTGGAAAAATAATTGTGGAAATTAAATTGTACAAACTTGATATCGGTCTTAGTTTTGGTCAAGTTCTGTGAATCTGCAACACTGAGCTGGACATTTTATAAGAAAACTTAATATTTCTGCATAGATTTTGTAAATATCATTTTGGTATAGTTGTCTGACGTTTCTGTTTGGATTCTTGGCTCTAAGCAATCCATACAGAAGTATAGCCAAGGAAAGGAAGAGAATTAAACCTCTCAAAGATATCCATTTGTTCATTCAGGGGTCTATAAATATCAATATTGCACTGATGTAAATTTTGATCAAGTGCTCTTTTGCACACATTTTACTTCCCTATTTTGCTGTCCCTTCTTTAGCCCGTATCACAGTTTGAATTCTAGCTGTGCAGGGCACATATTTCTGTGATTTACCTCAACAGAAAATGGTCTTTACTTTGCCAGTAGGGCAAGAACTATACCATTTGTTTATTTTTTTTCTGCAACAACAGAAATGAAAGAAAACACATCAACCAGCCAAATAGGTTCTGATAGTCTAGGATGCAGGCTGAGACAGCACACACAGGTCTTCAGTGTTGTGTTTCTGTTAGATTTACATGAATTCTGAGGTTATTATAAATCAGTCTTAAGGCTTATTAGAAAGTAAAGTATGATATCCTGAGGTCATCATATGGGCACAACTTCACAGAGAACACAAGCTTCTCAGTAAATACAATGACTTTTGCAAACTGTAAATCATCTGTGAGCCACTACTGTTCTACTAATTACAGTAAGAAGCTGTGCTCATTAGCTGTTCTCATCTGGTTCACTGCACGAGCTAAATAGCCCGTAAATGAGCCAGCAATTATTGCTGTGTTACTGCTACCAGCTCTGTTCATATCAAAATATCTTCACCAAATGTTGTGCTTCTTGGTATTATCACGTTAGGAATTTCACAATTTCATGGTGAAGCAGTTAATTGGGAGATTGTTCTTGGAAGATGGAGGAGGTTCTAAAACTTCTATGAATGACTGGCTGCCATAACTATCTTCAGCCAATTTATGACAACCTCTTAAACCAGGCAACTACATGAATACATAAATATTGTGCTTAACAAACTAAGAAAGAAAATGCACACCTTGCTATTCATCCTCAGTTCTTCTAATAGCAAACTTTAGTCTGAATTTCCTTGATGCAGAATTTATACCAAGTCTGCTTATGTTGGTCAAAAGGCCACCCATTTGATCTCCCTATTTTTTATCAATGAAGTTCAGGCTTTCTTCTTTTTACTGCCTGTCCAGTTCAGGAGAGTTTTGCCACGATACATAATTAGAACCATTTTTCACATGGGGCACTTTCTGAAGTTGCTGAGAGAGAAAGCATTCAAAGAGGAAATAAATATTGATCTTAAAGATATGGCTTGTGTCTCAGGAAAGGCATGCAACAGAGAAACAATTCCTTAACTACAGCATATTTCGTGAACTTTGTAAACTTGACGATTTAAATAACGTGATAGTAGAACATATGAAGTTGTGAAAGTATCTGTCCTTTAATATGTAAGAATTGCTCTATACAACTTCGAATGGAAGTGGTCCATTTGGAAAAGGACAGAGGAAGAAAGTATTTTGAAATATAGTGATGGAAATACTCAAACTACTGAGGTTTCCAGGATCCCAAATTTATTAGAATATTTATCCTCCTGTTTACATTTTGGCAGTTATCAGCCAAGTAAACCAAAGGAAGATAATTTAATTAGGGATGTGGTAACTACACTATTCTTAGGCACCATTTAAATTGAGGATTAACAGAGTGAAAAAAGCAACATTCTACATAATTTATGTTTTCTTAATATGATTATCCTGCACCTGCAATAGAATTATATGCTATGTGTATTCTGAAGCCAAAGAGTCCCATTACAAATAGAGAATAGGAGGAAACCATTTTCTTGGGTGGCATTCAAGTATACCCTAGATCTAACATTGGTTATTTTACCCTAATCCCCAAACCCCTTGCTCTTATTTCCATTAAAATAGAGCAAGACTTACAGACTGGGGATCAACATCTGCCATCATTTCTTTCTGTGGTGATCATAAGAGATTATCCATATTATTTTCTTGGCAGTTTCTGTAATACTATTTTAAATCAGGACCTGTCAGAAAATCAAACTTTTATCTTTCAGATAATTTTGAGGCTTGTAAAACTGTATTCATCCTGCATTAGAATGAAAGCAAACCCTTCCAGAAACAGCATGAAAAATGTAATTTGAGAGGAATAGATGTAACGCAAAGGAAACAGAAACCCAGAATTTAGGGCACCTGTCTGTGTAAGGAAGTCCTTATTGAAAATTTCATACTTAACTCTCCTGAAGAAATTAATGTATTTATGAAATGATGTGCCTTATATTGAAGATTATATTTTTAAATTTAAAGCTCTGTTTTCAGTGAAACACAGTTTTCTGACTGTAAACATGTCAAAATATTCTGAAACAGATCTGGTTAGGACTTCTTCACACCAGGTGATTGTCCTGGACTTGTTAGATTTTATTATCCCTAATGTGTTGGGTTGACGCTGGCTGCATGCCAGCTGCCGACCAAAGCTGCTCCATCACTCTCCTCCTCAGCTGAACAGGGGAGAAAAAATATAACAAAAAACCTCCTGGGTTGAGATAAGTAGAATCATAGAATCATATGGGGTTGGAAGGGACCTCTGGAGATCATCTAGTCCAACCCCGCTGCCAGAGCGGGTCTAGCTAGAGCGGGTCCCACAGGAACTTGTCCAGGCAGGTTTTGAATGTCTCCAGAGAAGGAGACTCCCCAGCTCTCTGGGCAGCCTGTTCCAGTGCTCTGCCACTCTCACAGTTAAGAAGTTCCTCCTCATGTTTAGATGGAACTTCTTATACTGCCCATTTCCCCTTGTCCTGTCACTGGGCACCACCGAGACAGTACAGAAAGGTCATGTGGGATCTCTCCCATGGGAGGCAGTTCTCCACGAACATCTCCAGCATGAATCCTTCCACAAGGTGCAGTCCTTCAGGAACAGCCTGCTCCAGCGTGGGTCCCATGGGGTCACAAATCCTGCCAGCAAACCTGCTCCAATGTGGGCTCTTCTGTCCACTGGGCCACAGGTCCTGCCAGGAACCTCCTCCGGCATGGGCTTCCCACAGGGTCACAGCCTCCTTTGGGCACATGCACCTGCTCTGGCATGGGCTTCTCCATGGGCTGCAGATGGGTGCCTGCTGCACTGTTATCCTCCAAAGAACAGGAAGCTGCCTTCGTGCAGCTTTCATACAAAATTACTGTTCTCCCTTGTTTACCTTTAAGCATATAATCAATGCATTTGGGTACACTGGGTCAGACATGAGAGACTAGTCACGCTCTGTAGCCAAAATTTTCAGCAGTGTTTGGGACTGAGATGGTTGTTTCCAGTGGCTAGAAGTGAGATTTCCGAGTTTTGACTGTGACAGCCTTTTTCATTATACAAACAGTCAGAAAGGCACCCAGGTTTCAAAATAGGAATAGGAAATAATTGTGCAGAGAAAGACCAATATGCTGTTCCTTGTTTGAAAAGACAGAAAAATAAGAAAGAAATCATGGTGATGCGGAGCTATAGGCAAGAAAATGAAACTGGGGCAAGATCAAGAAATATTTAAAAGTGGAAAGAGTCTCTGTGATCCTATGGATAGCTATTTCACTAATCAAAGTATTCAACTTCTCCACATTAAATAGTTGTTAAATTTCCTGAATTTCTTTCCAACTAGAAATAGGCAATATAATTCGGAGCAGATTTGTAAGAGCATACTTGGGCACTGATAATGCCTCCCTGCTCTAAGCGAACCTTGTGGATATCATTACTTCCTACTCATCATTTTGCTGAAGAACTGCTGCTGAAGCTTTTTAATGACATTTTATGATGTTTCAGAATTCCCCTCCAGCATGCAATACAATGAAAACACAAAAGAAGCAGTGAAAAAGTGTGAGTAGGAAGTGTGAAGAGCAAAACCAGAATATATTGAATTTTTTACTGTTCATGATTCTGCACTACTTAGTTTTGCTTAGTCAATTTTGTGTATTGTCTAATATAGCTAATTGACGTTTAATTGTCCAGACAGCAAGTTGACAAAACATTATGTGTCAGAGCTTTATAAATAAATACTACTTTGTTTGCAACACAATTCAAAAAAACCCATATATAACCTGAGAATCACAGAACGGTTGAGGCTGGAAGGGACTTCTGGAGATCATATTGTCCAACCTCCTCCATTCAGGCAGAAATCTAGAAGAAGAACATTCTGCTCCCCCCTCATAAAGATGGTCAAAACCATTTTACTGACTTACTGGAACAGTACTGTAAGCAGCTAGATTTGACTTACGGGTACTACCGTCCCTTATGGATCTTTTCGTCACTTAAAATTTTGTTTAACCATTGAGTATAATTGAATAAGGCAGTGAACCCGGTACATTCCTAGTATGGCAAATGTCTTCATTTGAATTGCCTTTCTCTAATCATTAAATAATTAAGTAGCGTGTGGAAGACAGAGCAAGTAGGTCAGCATGAGCAAATGAGATGACCTTGTCCTCACAGTACAATAGAGTGGACAGAACATATTGATGAAGACTTGGAAACCCTTATGAAGGACTTGAGGTTTTCCATGTTGCATTTAAGAGATCTAATCATTGGACAGTTAAATAAATGACAAACTACCATCAGTTAAATAGATCTATCATCTAGTATTTATTACACTCTGAAAATTAAATGTTTAGAAAGTTCTTTCGCTCGTGTTTCAAATTTGTGCTGTGTCACTTCTGTTTCCTCTGAGCTTGACCAATAAATTTGAATTGAATTTGCAGAATAACTTCATTGCCCTGATTGTGTTTTGAAGCAGAAGTATATTTTACTCAGAAGCCATGTTCTTCTCTAATAAAAAAGTTTATTAATGTAATTTTTAAATTATGCACTGTTTTTACAATTGTAATTCATTGTTATTTCCCACCTGCATGATTTTTTGTTTTCTCTTACAGGTATGATTTCAAGTGTCCCAAGGTAAGCTAAAGAAATGCCTCTGTTATGATTTTGCAAGACCTGAATAGTTTTAGAGTTTCAGTTGATATGCTTCAAGAATAACAGCATCTCCTGTGGTGGAAAAATAATTGTGGAAATTAAATTGTACAAACTTGATATCGGTCTTAGTTTTGGTCAAGTTCTGTGAATCTGCAACACTGAGCTGGACATTTTATAAGAAAACTTAATATTTCTGCATAGATTTTGTAAATATCATTTTGGTATAGTTGTCTGACGTTTCTGTTTGGATTCTTGGCTCTAAGCAATCCATACAGAAGTATAGCCAAGGAAAGGAAGAGAATTAAACCTCTCAAAGATATCCATTTGTTCATTCAGGGGTCTATAAATATCAATATTGCACTGATGTAAATTTTGATCAAGTGCTCTTTTGCACACATTTTACTTCCCTATTTTGCTGTCCCTTCTTTAGCCCGTATCACAGTTTGAATTCTAGCTGTGCAGGGCACATATTTCTGTGATTTACCTCAACAGAAAATGGTCTTTACTTTGCCAGTAGGGCAAGAACTATACCATTTGTTTATTTTTTTTCTGCAACAACAGAAATGAAAGAAAACACATCAACCAGCCAAATAGGTTCTGATAGTCTAGGATGCAGGCTGAGACAGCACACACAGGTCTTCAGTGTTGTGTTTCTGTTAGATTTACATGAATTCTGAGGTTATTATAAATCAGTCTTAAGGCTTATTAGAAAGTAAAGTATGATATCCTGAGGTCATCATATGGGCACAACTTCACAGAGAACACAAGCTTCTCAGTAAATACAATGACTTTTGCAAACTGTAAATCATCTGTGAGCCACTACTGTTCTACTAATTACAGTAAGAAGCTGTGCTCATTAGCTGTTCTCATCTGGTTCACTGCACGAGCTAAATAGCCCGTAAATGAGCCAGCAATTATTGCTGTGTTACTGCTACCAGCTCTGTTCATATCAAAATATCTTCACCAAATGTTGTGCTTCTTGGTATTATCACGTTAGGAATTTCACAATTTCATGGTGAAGCAGTTAATTGGGAGATTGTTCTTGGAAGATGGAGGAGGTTCTAAAACTTCTATGAATGACTGGCTGCCATAACTATCTTCAGCCAATTTATGACAACCTCTTAAACCAGGCAACTACATGAATACATAAATATTGTGCTTAACAAACTAAGAAAGAAAATGCACACCTTGCTATTCATCCTCAGTTCTTCTAATAGCAAACTTTAGTCTGAATTT
Organism: Calidris pugnax; assembly: GCF_001431845.1. Taxonomy (NCBI): domain Eukaryota; kingdom Metazoa; phylum Chordata; class Aves; order Charadriiformes; family Scolopacidae; genus Calidris; species Calidris pugnax. The sequence continues at coordinate 10,071,652 of NW_015090839.1, read as the reverse complement.
CCTTGATGCAGAATTTATACCAAGTCTGCTTATGTTGGTCAAAAGGCCACCCATTTGATCTCCCTATTTTTTATCAATGAAGTTCAGGCTTTCTTCTTTTTACTGCCTGTCCAGTTCAGGAGAGTTTTGCCACGATACATAATTAGAACCATTTTTCACATGGGGCACTTTCTGAAGTTGCTGAGAGAGAAAGCATTCAAAGAGGAAATAAATATTGATCTTAAAGATATGGCTTGTGTCTCAGGAAAGGCATGCAACAGAGAAACAATTCCTTAACTACAGCATATTTCGTGAACTTTGTAAACTTGATGATTTAAATAACGTGATAGTAGAACATATGAAGTTGTGAAAGTATCTGTCCTTTAATATGTAAGAATTGCTCTATACAACTTCGAATGGAAGTGGTCCATTTGGAAAAGGACAGAGGAAGAAAGTATTTTGAAATATAGTGATGGAAATACTCAAACTACTGAGGTTTCCAGGATCCCAAATTTATTAGAATATTTATCCTCCTGTTTACATTTTGGCAGTTATCAGCCAAGTAAACCAAAGGAAGATAATTTAATTAGGGATGTGGTAACTACACTATTCTTAGGCACCATTTAAATTGAGGATTAACAGAGTGAAAAAAGCAACATTCTACATAATTTATGTTTTCTTAATATGATTATCCTGCACCTGCAATAGAATGATATGCTATGTGTATTCTGAAGCCAAAGAGTCCCATTACAAATAGAGAATAGGAGGAAACCATTTTCTTGGGTGGCATTCAAGTATACCCTAGATCTAACATTGGTTATTTTACCCTAATCCCCAAACCCCTTGCTCTTATTTCCATTAAAATAGAGCAAGACTTACAGACTGGGGATCAACATCTGCCATCATTTCTTTCTGTGGTGATCATAAGAGATTATCCATATTATTTTCTTGGCAGTTTCTGTAATACTATTTTAAATCAGGACCTGTCAGAAAATCAAACTTTTATCTTTCAGATAATTTTGAGGCTTGTAAAACTGTATTCATCCTGCATTAGAATGAAAGCAAACCCTTCCAGAAACAGCATGAAAAATGTAATTTGAGAGGAATAGATGTAACGCAAAGGAAACAGAAACCCAGAATTTAGGGCACCTGTCTGTGTAAGGAAGTCCTTATTGAAAATTTCATACTTAACTCTCCTGAAGAAATTAATGTATTTATGAAATGATGTGCCTTATATTGAAGATTATATTTTTAAATTTAAAGCTCTGTTTTCAGTGAAACACAGTTTTCTGACTGTAAACATGTCAAAATATTCTGAAACAGATCTGGTTAGGACTTCTTCACACCAGGTGATTGTCCTGGACTTGTTAGATTTTATTATCCCTAATGTGTTGGGTTGACGCTGGCTGCATGCCAGCTGCCGACCAAAGCTGCTCCATCACTCTCCTCCTCAGCTGAACAGGGGAGAAAAAATATAACAAAAAACCTCCTGGGTTGAGATAAGTAGAATCATAGAATCATATGGGGTTGGAAGGGACCTCTGGAGATCATCTAGTCCAACCCCGCTGCCAGAGCGGGTCTAGCTAGAGCGGGTCCCACAGGAACTTGTCCAGGCAGGTTTTGAATGTCTCCAGAGAAGGAGACTCCCCAGCTCTCTGGGCAGCCTGTTCCAGTGCTCTGCCACTCTCACAGTTAAGAAGTTCCTCCTCATGTTTAGATGGAACTTCTTATACTGCCCATTTCCCCTTGTCCTGTCACTGGGCACCACCGAGACAGTACAGAAAGGTCATGTGGGATCTCTCCCATGGGAGGCAGTTCTCCACGAACATCTCCAGCATGAATCCTTCCACAAGGTGCAGTCCTTCAGGAACAGCCTGCTCCAGCGTGGGTCCCATGGGGTCACAAATCCTGCCAGCAAACCTGCTCCAATGTGGGCTCTTCTGTCCACTGGGCCACAGGTCCTGCCAGGAACCTCCTCCGGCATGGGCTTCCCACAGGGTCACAGCCTCCTTTGGGCACATGCACCTGCTCTGGCATGGGCTTCTCCATGGGCTGCAGATGGGTGCCTGCTGCACTGTTATCCTCCAAAGGCTGCAGGGGAATCTCTGCTCCTGTGCCTGGAGCATGTCTTCCTCTTCCTTCCTCATTGACCTTGATGTCTGCAGAGTTGTTTCTCACATATTCTTACTTCTCCCTCTGGCTGCAGTTGCTGTTGCATGGGTTTTTCCCTCTTCTTAAATGCATTATTCCAGAGGTGCTACCACTGTTGCTGATGGGCTCAGCCTTGGCCAGCGGCGGATCTGTCTTGGAGCCGGCTGGCATTGGCTCTATCGGACATAGGGGAAGCTTCCAGCAGCTCCTCACAGAAGCCACCCCTGTAGCCTCCCCCTTACCAAAACCTTGCCACACAAGCCCAATGGAAAAGTAAACTATCATAAACTACTAGCATTTTAAACTGACTAAGTAGCCTAATTTTTCTTTTAAGAGGGAGTTGTTGGCATGAAGGGATGTAAAGATAGCTTTGAAATAATTTATCCTCCTCAGATGAAAAAAGCCAGATGCAATGTAGTACTCACATTGACATCTTTTTTAAAAAGTTAATCAGAAAAGCAACTGTGGTGAATGCATTATGTAAATATCTTTGAGAACTTAGGATCCACAATTTATGCAATGAGGTTTGACCTGTTTTGTAAAAATACGCCACACCGGTAACTAACTGCCGTTCTGCAGAAAAAGGAAAGCACAGGTAAATGTGCTTGTCATGGTACATGTCAATGTAAAGGATATCTTCAGCCAGTAAGTAGTTATCTATTTTGATAAAAGGCCCTTGGATTTAGCAGCCTTTACGCTCATTCTCCATTTTAATGCACATAGTTCATTCTAATGGAAAAGAATCCAGTGTGGGTGGTCCTTCCTCTTGTTGTCATTGTCACATGCAGCAACAAACAAATGAAGGGAAGAGGGATATGAAAACAGGGCTCCAGGAAAGCAAAAGGTCATACTCTGACGTTTCGTGTTGATTCTGGAGAATTATTAGCTGCACAGTGACTGACACACTTAACAGTACCTTCATGATTCATTTGCCAGCCACTCTGCAATTATTCCAGGTGCTGCTGGGGAAATGACTCTCAAGTTTTATAGGAGTAATCAGCATATAAATGTTGGCAGGATAAAACCTCCAACACAGGCTTCAGGTGCAGCACTCAATGCAGATGGAAACACTTCAGTCAGTTCTTAAAAGGGATAGTTATATCTTGGCTGGAAAAAAAAATTGTTCTGGTGGAACCTTGGTTCCTAGTCTTCTCTGAAAAATGGAACAGAAAGTAGAACTTAAGAAACTTTTTAGTATTTGAAAATAAAGAACTGATATTTTTCTAAATTAACTCCTTTTTGTAAGGAGCAAATAAGAAATCAGAAGAAAGGATGTTGGATTTCAGGAGTGTGTGTATTATTTTTATTTTTATTTAAAGTAGTGCCCTGTCTGATCTTTCTAGTTCCTTCTCTGGAGTAAAATAATCAATGTGACTCAGGTCAAGGGATTACGGACAGCACCCTGAACTTTAAGTGCTGGCATTTCTGAAAGGTTCTAACTCAAACCCCCCAAAACTAACTCAAACCCCCAAAAGGGTTTGAGTCGGGTTTCAAAGATAACATAATAAATACAATGCAGTCAGTCAGCTTACTTTACAAATACCATTGTATAAAAATATAACAACTTCACAGCAAGGTGTTTTCTGGGACTTAATGATCAAAAAGTGGAATGAAGGGGTTAATTAGTAAAGCTGTCAGAAATGTTTGCTTGAAAATCTTCCTCTCAAACTTTTAGAAAGAAAGCGCAGTTTGACCAAAATGGAATTTTACACCTGGAAATTACTTAATTCACAAGATTTTTAATGAAAATCCCTGATACTCAAAACATTGGAAACATGGAAAAATTGTATGTTGATTCCGTATGCTTCTTCCATATTCAGCAAAAGCTCCAATACATTGTCTCATGCCTCCGTTTTTCTTTGTGATATAGATTAACCAGATGAATCCGAGTTGGATCCACTGAGGTAGACGTTGCTTCATTTCGGAGTATGGAATGTCTTAGAAGAGAGTACAAGCACCTAAAAGTAACTTAGGAATTAAATCCTTTTTGCTTTCAGTTTTTCTCCAAAAATCAATGATTGCCCAGTCGGCTCTAAAAATGATTTATACAAATTAAGCTCATTCAATTATGTAACTCCAGGAAATAATATAATGCCACTATTCCTTAAATAAGATTCTGTAGGTCAAAGAATCATTGGTTTGTTTTGCTAAACTGTGATTAATTCAACCATATTCTTTTCAGCCAGTGAACCTTAGGCTACATTTGGAAATTAACTTTCATTTTCCTTTTTAAAAGCATCTGAATGAGTATATCTTTAAGTATATTTCATTGTGTCCTTGGATCATCCTTCTTGTTATTAAGGTGAGAGGATGCATCTGCTGGGTTCCCATCCCTGCACTGAATAGGCACTAGGAGCTATATATAACACAATAGCATTGCCCCACTACTATTAGATACCACGAGGCAAGGTCTTGTTAATACACAGTGTCAGAGAAAAAACTGAAGGACTGGAAAAAAATTGGGATTTTTTTTGTCTTTCCAAAGCTTTATATTACTCATTGTTATCTGCCTGGTGCTAATTACTTCACCAATCATAAAATAATATAACCTAGAGTTCTGCAATGTAGAGATTCTGCAAGGGAGCACATTTAAGCTCCTAGACAGTCTGGGGTTTACAGTGTTTCCTCTACCAGTATTCGTTTTGTAGCTCTGACGGTATTTGATAGGACAGGCACAAATTCAGTGTCTTTGAGTGCTGCTCAGGCTCAGTAATCTTAGAAGCACAAGGGACCCGCAGACTGGATCAGCAACTTGGTGACTGTCCATGCAACAACATTCAGGGAGACTGTAACCACATACACTGATGTTTTTCAAGCACAAAAAAGTGATGTCAGAGGAATGCGTTTTGCATTTGGCTGAAAGACTTTAAAGGAGATGCTATTCTGATTTATTTTTCAAAAATAGTCTGAGTTGCAAATCTATTACCAAAATCTTCTCACTGTCAAGGCACAACTGTCAACACAGTGTCTGGCAGCACTATGGAGTGCTGCTGTCGTAAGATTAAACACTGTAAGATTTCTTGAGCATAACCTGAACAAACCTTGGTTCAACAGACCTTCATTTCCCATACCATTCTGAATTCTGTATTGGTCACTTGAGAAAAACCTTAGGTTTTCTGTGAAAAAATTATGAATATTTTTGTATTTTCAGTCTGAAGGCTCACACTCTGAAAGCTTCTGGTGTGGCTACTTACACAACTGTGAAGTTATGAAAGGCAGGATAGCCTGTCTACATGGATGCAATCACCTAAACACATCGATATGCCACAGCTGTAAGAACCCTGTTAGAAAGCAGTTACATCTCACGGTTGTGTTTCTGTGCAGAGTTAAAGAACTAGCAGTTGCTTTGCAGTTATGATGCAATGTGTACACAGGAAAAAAATGTGAACCACAATGTAAGCCCATTATAAACTTAATACATAAGGATTTTGAGACCATGCATTTGTGTGACTTCCTAGTTCCTACAAATGGTACTGCTTCTGAAATGGAATGGATTTGCATTGCTGCTGAAGCCTCTACAATTATAAGCTCTAAGAATTTGTTAACAGTGACAAAATCTGCTAATTATTCATTCTTGTTTTCAATACAGGTCCCAGTGGGAGAAAAAAGTTCAGTTGCAGGATTAAGAACTGAGGGTGTAATTTCAAAATGCTTGGAAAGGTTGTGAAAGTAGAATATGAATCTAGTGTTGATGAGGAGACACTATGAGACTGCTTGTTAGCTATGATGAAAACTGCCTTATATGTTCGAAGTTCACATCATTCATTAATACACAGTTTAAGTGCCAAAACAGATGAAGCCACGTCAGCTTCAGGTTTTCTACACTCCGAAGGCCAATCGGATTACTGTAGGTTGAATTAAACATGTCAAAACAATGACTTTTTTTAATGAAATGACATTACCTTGTCATCTTGATTTGCTCATGCAGTAGCTAAACTTAGTCAGTTGGATCAAATTTATGTGGTCTTTTTTCCTCTAACGCATTTCAGGCATGGAATACTACAAGTGCCATTTAATCCACTTGTCATTTCACAGAGATCTTCAGGGACGTTGAGGGTATGGGGCCAACATGAACTATTTGCACATTTTCTGAAGTTATCTAATATGAAACCTTACGAGTGTTCTAGAAAAAATTCAGCCCATTATTTTTGCCTGTGTATATGTATCATTCAGTGACATGTTCTCTTCTAGTTCTAGCAGCTACGGTACAAAGTTGGTCCCATGCGCCCCCCAAGACCCAAAGACAAGAAAGAAATTCTTTCCATTAAGATGGTCTTCTATGAAATCTCCTTTGGAAACTTTGGAAAACTTCCCTTGCATTTTTGCAAATTTTTGCAAAATAATTTACAAATTACCAAATTTGTAAAGAAATCACTGAGATACACTAGATTACCAGATAGTTTCCCAATTAATGTAATGTTTTACTACTAATACAGCATTTTAGGCACATAAGTTTTGTTATATTTAAAGTACAACTTTTTCTAGTTATCTAGGAATGAATCTTTCAGATTACTAAGTGAAGGCTCCACTTGATATAAATTATTTTCAAGGAAATTTATGAAAAGAAGCCTGTGATATTGCTAAACATTTTGTAATAAACAAATATTTTCTACAATTCACTCTATAACTATTAATATTTCCTTAAAATTAAGGAGAAACTTCAGAGCAGAGCTTTATAACTTTTTTTGTGTACAGTAGCCACCATCAGTAGTTGTAGTCACTAATATCCCTGGCCATGACCAGCTCTCACTTCTGTATTGGGAAAAATGGCTTGTGTGTTATGTACCATACTTTGGCAGCTGCAGAGATTTTATAGAAGCAGCTAATTCACTATCAACATTTTCACTCCTGGTAGGATATTTTACTCCTGACAGGACTGAATAGTCTAGATAGGAATAATTAGTTTTTCACCTTGGTAGCATATTTGTACTTTAAAATAAATAACTAATGGGATAAGGAATCATATAAAGTATAGGATATGTTTATGGACTCCAGTCTTTCTGAGACATCCCTTTAGTATTAATTTCTGGTAATGATGTTTTTTTTCAGTCTGTGGGAAGAATGCTCCATGAGCTGTTATCATCACATTTGGTCAGTGTAAGTTGCCAGGTAAGGGTTCAATTGTAAAATGCCAGGGTGGACTGCAGATTTTCAAGGGTTTTTTAAAAATGTGTTTCCTAACGCATAAGTAATTTATGTGCTGAAGAGTGGTCACCATTGAACATCACAATACTGAAGCTGTTGACCAACAGTTGTCCACATGGGACTGACAACTCTCCTTGCTAACTAGACTTCAAATGAGATCCTAAAAAAGTGTTTATCAAGGTGACAGCAATCAAAAATAAGAGACGAAGAGATGACTTTAATTTCAAACCAGGAATACTGAAGATCTCTTTAAACAGCATTATGAATAAAAAACAGAGATACTTTAAAATACACAGCCCAAAGGATAATGGATTTTGCCACTGTAAGTGGGAATAGTAGCATTCTGTCGGAAACTAAGACTAGCAGATTCTGCTTTTTTCAGAGTGCTTATAAACCAGCACCTAATTCTGAAACATAATTAAAGTCAGAGAGCAAAGATACTAAGCTGTTTTTTATAAATACTTGACATTTACTAGTGCATAGCTTCTCTCATCAGGATTGCTTTCCTCAAAATGTTTGCAAGCTGTACCAGAGCAAAAACATTGAAATGCAGCAACATCTAAGTGGTAGGAGCCAACTATCCTAGCAACAACATGAGCATTGAAAAACTTTAAGACATAAGCACAAAGTACAAGCAACTTTTTAAATATCCATCAAAAATTTATAGGAATTTGTGCAAAGTGGAATGCAAAAGATACACAAGTGAGATAATTTTTAATTTAATTCAGATTTTCAAAGAGATATACTATCTCTGCAAACATTCAGATCTGTGCATCCCTGCCACTTTTCCTAAGGATTACCACTGCCCTTTACTTAATTTCAGAGTCTCACCAGGAGAGAGGAGAGATGGATCCCGGCAGAGAAGACAGGTCCTCCGTTCAGCCTCGTGAGTTGTCAAAAGGAGGGGCAGGTCTGTCACACGATCCGGCTTGGACCATGGGTCTTACTATGTAGTCTTGTACACTGGATGTGCCTCCTGGGTCCAGTGTTTGCTGGTTTATTTCAAAACTAGTCACCTTACTGTAGAAATTATTGAAAAAATTATCACTATTTCTGTGGCTGTGAGACTATGAAGTAGCTAGAAAGAACAATTTCAGGTTTAGAATGAGTATTTTAGTAAGGCACAGTAGAAATATGTCTCAAAATATGTATGGAATATGTATATATGTATAGAATTTGTATAGAAATATGAGTATCGGTACTGATTAATTTAGCTTTGAGTATTGTTTCTGAAGTAATCTGAAGTGGAAAGGAAAAATGTGTAATCACCTGTGTGAAAGTGTAGGAATTTGTTTTGCATTCAGAGAAGCCCTTGAAAAAGAAAGAAAGAAAAAAAAGAACAAGTAATATATTAGACATATTAGGTAACTTTGGTCTTCAGTTTCAGGGAATGATTTGTGTTGTCCTTTATGTTGCTTGCACATATGCACAGGCACTGCCTGGTCGGATTTCTTTTTTAAATCCTACATACACTGGAGAAAAATCCCTGCTGCTCATATGGTAACAGTGGAAAAAGTGGCATTGTTCAGACTTTGCCCTTCCCTTGATTCCATTAATCATTATTTATGTAATAACAATAATTCAGTATGCTAGATCAGCAATACTGTTTTAAATTTTAGGGAAATTAATATTTTATCATCTGCCTCACTGATCTATGAACAACAGTTCTCCACTGTTGTGTTATACTCTTCTCATGTGTGTCATATAAAATGCTGATGGCACAATGTTTTGTGTATGCTGTGCAAATTTATGGGTAACAATTCCACCAGGGACTGCAAGCATGAAATGTGATAAAAATTCTTATTTCCTGAGAGCAGAAAAAAAGTTCCAAATGTGACAAATAGGAGAAGCAGCAAGAGTTAATTGTTAGGAGACCAAACCCACCAATAGTTATCCTTTTTCTTGAGCAGGATTCTGCAACTGCAGTATGAAAATCAAGTCAGATGTAGCTTTAAATGAGGCTGTAGTGTGGTGTTGCTGTAGAGTAGGTTTTTTTCACACTCTCACCTGAAATCACTAGGGTAGGATAGAGGTAAATCTGTAATGAAATATATTGTTCATCTGATGTGCTGGAAAGGTAAGGTAGATGCAGCATTAAGTCTTCTTTGCACTAGACTGAAAATGGTACATTACAGTTTGGGGTGATGTGAGAAAATTCTATATACATGGTACAGGATTTTATGGCATGTTACTCACCTTTCTGCTATGCAAATTAAGGTACCACAAAAAGTAATCAGATGTGAAAGTCATATTATAAGTATGCTTTTGATGTTACTAGTATGCTTTTCAGATGCAAATAGTTCAATAAACTCAAAACTCTTTCAGTAGGATTCACACAATTATCTAAATCAACAGGGTTGTGCCATATTGCAGTTGGATTAGATTATCATTACAGGTCTGTTCCCACAAAACTATTCTTCTCTCATACGTTATGTTTTTAAGACTATTATTGGGCATAAGAACTCAGGAAATCATAAGTAACATAAACTTAGTGGATTATCATACAACACACAGCAAGACATGACAGAATGTGGACATCCTGTGGAATTATTTATTCTCTACCTGCTGATGGTTAATGCATCACCACTGCTTAGAAGCTTTCCTTCACAGGTGGTTTTCTCATAAACACCCAGGAACAGGAAGGATCTTCATTTTTCCAGGTGGAATTTCTTTTACCTAAAGCATTTCCCTTTGAAGAGTAGATGGGAGAATGAAAAGAATTTGACAGTGTAGCTTAGGTCAGAAAGGTGTACTATTTTCCAGACAGAACTCCAGGTCCTGTCATAACATACACTTTATAATTATTTCTGAAACACCCTATCAAATGTTTTGATTTACTCACCTAGCTGGGCCTATTCTCTTGTAACACTTGCCAGGCATTGTTGCAGGTGAAAAATGGCAATGGGAAAGCCTTTTGTGTTCAGTAGGAAATGTCCCTTTTGTATGATCTTCTTGTCCTTCATGTGCTGAGAGAGTTTTGGTACAGTCAAAAAAGCGGCAGTCGAGGATGCTGAAAGTACCTAGTGAACCTAGTAGACCCTTCTCTGGGAACTGGCCCCACAGGGTGGGATGAGCAGGGGGTCCTCATGTGAGCCAAACTCCCCCACAGACTCAGTGTGATCCCTGCAGCTCGAGATGCCATCTGCCTCCTGGTACGTGGCCATGTTTTGCCCCAGCTTGAGGGCACAGTCTGAGAAGCCTTGGTAAATGTTGGCAGAGGTGGTGCCACAGCGAGCTACCACTTCCCACGCGACACACATGAACCTCACGCCACCCCTCGCCCCTGCCCAGCCTGAAAGCACCAGGTGACATGGGAGCAGTCAGGGCACCCAGCACCAGCACCCCCAGCCCAGGGTGGAGGGCAGGGACAGGCCGGGGGGTGGTCACGGCCAGCTCAGCGCCGGCTGCCAGGACCCACCAGGGAGAGACACAAGAGCACCAATGCAGGGAGAAGGGAGGGGACCCCACATCGTCCCCTGCCTGGACACCGCAGAGGCCACCAGGGAAGTGGCTCCTCCCCAGCCCCGGCACCCCAGACCCCTGCCCACGCAGCCTTACCCACTGTCAGGAGCAGCACATGCCCCACTGCTGCCCACTCTGCTCAGGTTTGGGCTCCAGCCCCCCAGTGCTGCTGGTACCTCAGCCTCTGCACTTCACAGGATCGGGTCCTACCAGGACTCTCTGCCACCACCCATGGCACCCCACACCCAGGGACCCCGCACCTGCCTGAAAGTTTTGCATCTCTGCGGCCTGATCCTGGCTCATGCCCTGTGAGTCCCTTTTCTTTTCCCCCAGGGAAAAGGGGAGTCACTTCAGAGGTCACTCTATGCTGGTGGCAGCCTTGGTGATGGGGACACGACTCTGCAGGAGCCCATGAACCCCGCTGGTGTCCAGCGCCATCACCTCTGCAAGTGAGACCCCTTCTGTGCACAGGGAACCCCTGCTCCCAGGGTGGCCATGCCAGCACCCTCAGCCCCTGGAACCCAGAGCAAATGGAAACCACATCTCCCAAACCACATGTGCCCAAAGCAAATGCAATGCTGAGACGGAGAGCTTTGGTCTGAAAAACATAAATTGATCTTTTTATTTACAGAGACAAATGAAACAATTACATTTAAATGACTCAGTAAACTAAGTGCAGATTTGCCTTGTGGGGAATGGCAGAAGCTGGAGAGGAGCTTCCACATCTCTGTTGCCCTGGAAGAAAAGCAAATGGCACGGCTGTTTGGCTAACGAGCAGCACTCACTGAGCAGAGGTGAGGGTTCCCCAGCCAGCACAGTGGCAGCAGCTGCTTCGGGTTGGGGTCCACCCTGATGGGCATTAGCTTTGCCACAGCCCTGGAACACGCTGGGAAAAGCGGGACTCTGCGGCCAGCGCTAAGCACCAGCTGGGCTTTGGGTTAGACTGGGGTTGTCTGGTCCTAGGAAATCACGCCCTTTGCAAAGTGTGCTGAGGGCAGTGCAAAGGTGATAGATGTACTGCCAGGACAAGGGGATGAGGCTCCATGTCCCTGCAACAGGGACCAGCCACGCCAGCAAGTTCCAGCCCCAACCCAGCACCAGACAACCCACCCTCCCAACCTCCACCTTCTCATCCATCTCCATGTTTGCTCCCACACCATGCTGCTAGCAGCCTCCAACACAAGGTGGCATGTGCCAAGCAGAAAAGTGCATTGGTCCTGCCCTGGCTAGCCAAGTGGACCCATGGGCACCCCTGCCCCCTCCTGCCAGCTGGGGAGAGCTGTGGGGTGATGGGGTGCCCAGGCATGTCCCCAGCAGGAGCTAGCTGGAGCCTAGGTAGCTCCTCCACCACCAGAACCCACTGGCACAGATAGGCGAGCAGCTACAGCTTCAGCAGCCTGGGGAGCACTAAAGTGCTATGGCTCTGCTAGAACAGAGAGGAGATGGGTGACCAGCCCAGCTCCCTGCTCCACGGGGCACCAGGGAGACCCCGGCCCCATGCCTGTCTTGCCATACTCCTAAGGAGACCAGGAGACCTTTCGGCTCCACACCACTCCATGGGCATGGGTCATCTCCCACGGCTCCACCATGGAAAGAGGCAGAGGTGGCACCACCTCAGGCTCTGGGCAAGGCCCAGCTTCTCCCAACCATCATCCCTCCAACACGAGCCCATAGTGCCTTGGCCTCTCCCGGGACGTGTTCCCTGGGACAGCAATGCTCTATTTCAGCAGTCCTGGGACAAGCAGTTTAGAGGGTCTTCTCCCCGGTCGTGGCCTTACAAGGCTGGATGGAGAGAGCGAGCCAAACTCCCGGCAACCCGAGCCTCCCCAGAGGCGGGTCCCCGCCGGGTCCCCGCCCCAGCCCTGCAGCTCCAGCTCCGGCCTGCCCGGGCAGGGGGGGGGTGTGCCGCCCGCCGCGGTGGAGCGGGGCCGTGCCTCCTCTTCTTCTGGGGCTCCACATGGTGACACCAAGATGGCGGCAGCGAGACGAGGGCCGAAGCGCCGGCGTCAGGCGGGAAGGGCTGGGCTGTGCGTCCCTGGGGCCGAGCCGGGAGCAGAGGAGAAGGGCCGCGCCATGCCGGTCCCTGCCGGTCCCTGCCACTTCCAGCTGGAGACGGGCTGCGGCAGCGGGATCCGCGGTGCCGGCGGTGCTGTCAGGGACGACAGGGGCAGCTTAGTACACATCTACCGCCCGAAAGTAATAATCCCAGCAAATTATACCTCCCAGGCCGTTCTCCCAACCATTGCGCCAGGCCTGGCGGCCGCCCGCACCCCTCCGAAACGGGTTTAATGGAGTTAACGGACACCCGTGTCAAGTCCCAATGGCCCAGTTGGAGTTAAAGCCCAAAGGAGACCAGACGTTGAAGCCCCACCAGAACTATTTATTTAACGACAACTTGCGTGTTGCCACACACAAGCAGCTCCTTCCAGCTCGCGAAGGAAGGAGAAAGCATAGTCACCCGCCCAGGATCCAGCGGCGCCTCGCCGTTCCTCCTCCCCAGGACACCGCGGGCGATGGCAGCTCCGGGCTCCCCTCAGCCGCCCGGTCCGGCTCTTATCCTCTCGGTGTCCCCTCATTTGCATGCGAAGCGGGGCGGGGCGGGTCTAGAGGCTGGTTATTTGCATGCCAGGCGGAATTGGGGGTGTGTGTCGTTT
>NW_015090839.1:10057818-10058233 GCF_001431845.1 Calidris pugnax | reverse complement strand
GGGGGGGGGGGGGGGGGGCTGGTTCCAGGCCGTGGCGGGCTGGGCACGTGCGCCGTGAGGGCTGGGGGCTCGCGGCGCACTCATTCGACGCCCGCCCGCCTGGGGAGCGCCCCTCAGTGAGACCTCCGGCTGCGCGGCCGCCGGCGGGGCAACGGCGCCACAGCAACGGCGGGGAGCACGGCCCGCTCCCGGCCCCCCCCCAGCAACGGCGGGGAGCACGGCCCGGCCCCGGCCCCCCAGCAACGGCGGGGGGCACACACACAGCCCCCCAGCAACGGCGGGGAGAACGGCCCGGCACCGGCCCCCCAGCAACGGCGGGGAGCACACACACACCCAGCAACGGCGGGGAGCACGGCCCGCTCCCGGCCCCCCCCCAGCAACGGCGGGGAGCACGGCCCGGCCCCGGCCCCCCAGC